>NC_056682.1:204910183-205061116 GCF_018350215.1 Panthera leo
CTTTAACTTTAACTTTACTTTTAACTTTTAACTTTAACTTTAACTTTAACTTAACTGTAACTTTAACTTTAAACTTTAACTTTAACTTTAACTTAACTTTAACTTTAACGTTAACTTTACACTTTAAACTTTAACTTAACTTTAACTGTAACTTAACTTTAACTTTAACTGTAACCCTAACCCTAACCCTAACCCTAACCCTAACCCTAACCCTAACCCTAACCCTAACCCTAACCCTAACCCTAAACCCTAACCCTAACCCTAACCCTAACCCTAACCCTAACCCTAACCCTAACCCTAACCCTAACCCTAACCCTAACCCTAACCCTAACCCTAACCCTAACCCTAACCCTAACCCTAACCCTAACCCTAACCCTAACCCTAACCCTAACCCTAACCCTAACCCTAACCCTAACCCTAACCCTAACCCTAACCCTAACCCTAACCCTAACCCTAACCCTAACCCTAACCCTAACCCTAACCCTAACCCTAACCCTAACCCTAACCCTAACCCTAACCCTAACCCTAACCCTAACCCTAACCCTAACCCTAACCCTAACCCTAACCCTAACCCTAACCCTAACCCTAACCCTAACCCTAACCCTAACCCTAACCCTAACCCTAACCCTAACCCTAACCCTAACCCTAACCCTAACCCTAACCCTAACCCTAACCCTAACCCTAACCCTAACCCTAACCCTAAACCCTAACCCTAACCCTAACCCTAACCCTAACCCTAACCCTAACCCTAACCCTAACCCTAACCCTAACCCTAACCCTAACCCTAACCCTAACCCTAACCCTAACCCTAACCCTAACCCTAACCCTAACCCTAACCCTAACCCTAACCCTAACCCTAACCCTAACCCTAACCCTAACCCTAACCCTAACCCTAACCCTAACCCTAACCCTAAACCCTAACCCTAACCCTAACCCTAACCCTAACCCTAACCCTAACCCTAACCCTAACCCTAACCCTAACCCTAACCCTAACCCTAACCCTAACCCTAACCCTAACCCTAACCCTAACCCTAACCCTAACCCTAACCCTAACCCTAACCCTAACCCTAACCCTAACCCTAACCCTAACCCTAACCCTAACCCTAACCCTAACCCTAACCCTAACCCTAACCCTAACCCTAACCCTAACCCTAACCCTAACCCTAACCCTAACCCTAACCCTAACCCTAACCCTAACCCTAACCCTAACCCTAACCCTAACCCTAACCCTAACCCTAACCCTAACCCTAACCCTAACCCTAACCCTAACCCTAACCCTAACCCTAACCCTAACCCTAACCCTAACCCTAACCCTAACCCTAACCCTAACCCTAACCCTAACCCTAACCCTAACCCTAACCCTAACCCTAACCCTAACCCTAACCCTAACCCTAACCCTAACCCTAACCCTAACCCTAACCCTAACCCTAACCCTAACCCTAACCCTAACCCTAACCCTAACCCTAACCCTAACCCTAACCCTAACCCTAACCCTAACCCTAACCCTAACCCTAACCCTAACCCTAACCCTAACCCTAACCCTAACCCTAACCCTAACCCTAACCCTAACCCTAACCCTAACCCTAACCCTAACCCTAACCCTAACCCTAACCCTAACCCTAACCCTAACCCTAACCCTAACCCTAACCCTAACCCTAACCCTAACCCTAACCCTAACCCTAACCCTAACCCTAACCCTAACCCTAACCCTAACCCTAACCCTAACCCTAACCCTAACCCTAACCCTAACCCTAACCCTAACCCTAACCCTAACCCTAACCCTAACCCTAACCCTAACCCTAACCCTAACCCTAACCCTAACCCTAACCCTAACCCTAACCCTAACCCTAACCCTAACCCTAACCCTAACCCTAACCCTAACCCTAACCCTAACCCTAACCCTAACCCTAACCCTAACCCTAACCCTAACCCTAACCCTAACCCTAACCCTAACCCTAACCCTAACCCTAACCCTAACCCTAACCCTAACCCTAACCCTAACCCTAACCCTAACCCTAACCCTAACCCTAACCCTAACCCTAACCCTAACCCTAACCCTAACCCTAACCCTAACCCTAACCCTAACCCTAACCCTAACCCTAACCCTAACCCTAACCCTAACCCTAACCCTAACCCTAACCCTAACCCTAACCCTAACCCTAACCCTAACCCTAACCCTAACCCTAACCCTAACCCTAACCCTAACCCTAACCCTAACCCTAACCCTAACCCTAACCCTAACCCTAACCCTAACCCTAACCCTAACCCTAACCCTAACCCTAACCCTAACCCTAACCCTAACCCTAACCCTAACCCTAACCCTAACCCTAACCCTAACCCTAACCCTAACCCTAACCCTAACCCTAACCCTAACCCTAACCCTAACCCTAACCCTAACCCTAACCCTAACCCTAACCCTAACCCTAACCCTAACCCTAACCCTAACCCTAACCCTAACCCTAACCCTAACCCTAACCCTAACCCTAACCCTAACCCTAACCCTAACCCTAACCCTAACCCTAACCCTAACCCTAACCCTAACCCTAACCCTAACCCTAACCCTAACCCTAACCCTAACCCTAACCCTAACCCTAACCCTAACCCTAACCCTAACCCTAACCCTAACCCTAACCCTAACCCTAACCCTAACCCTAACCCTAACCCTAACCCTAACCCTAACCCTAACCCTAACCCTAACCCTAACCCTAACCCTAACCCTAACCCTAACCCTAACCCTAACCCTAACCCTAACCCTAACCCTAACCCTAACCCTAACCCTAACCCTAACCCTAACCCTAACCCTAACCCTAACCCTAACCCTAACCCTAACCCTAACCCTAACCCTAACCCTAACCCTAACCCTAACCCTAACCCTAACCCTAACCCTAACCCTAACCCTAACCCTAACCCTAACCCTAACCCTAACCCTAACCCTAACCCTAACCCTAACCCTAACCCTAACCCTAACCCTAACCCTAACCCTAACCCTAACCCTAACCCTAACCCTAACCCTAACCCTAACCCTAACCCTAACCCTAACCCTAACCCTAACCCTAACCCTAACCCTAACCCTAACCCTAACCCTAACCCTAACCCTAACCCTAACCCTAACCCTAACCCTAACCCTAACCCTAACCCTAACCCTAACCCTAACCCTAACCCTAACCCTAACCCTAACCCTAACCCTAACCCTAACCCTAACCCTAACCCTAACCCTAACCCTAACCCTAACCCTAACCCTAACCCTAACCCTAACCCTAACCCTAACCCTAACCCTAACCCTAACCCTAACCCTAACCCTAACCCTAACCCTAACCCTAACCCTAACCCTAACCCTAACCCTAACCCTAACCCTAACCCTAACCCTAACCCTAACCCTAACCCTAACCCTAACCCTAACCCTAACCCTAACCCTAACCCTAACCCTAACCCTAACCCTAACCCTAACCCTAACCCTAACCCTAACCCTAACCCTAACCCTAACCCTAACCCTAACCCTAACCCTAACCCTAACCCTAACCCTAACCCTAACCCTAACCCTAACCCTAACCCTAACCCTAACCCTAACCCTAACCCTAACCCTAACCCTAACCCTAACCCTAACCCTAACCCTAACCCTAACCCTAACCCTAACCCTAACCCTAACCCTAACCCTAACCCTAACCCTAACCCTAACCCTAACCCTAACCCTAACCCTAACCCTAACCCTAACCCTAACCCTAACCCTAACCCTAACCCTAACCCTAACCCTAACCCTAACCCTAACCCTAACCCTAACCCTAACCCTAACCCTAACCCTAACCCTAACCCTAACCCTAACCCTAACCCTAACCCTAACCCTAACCCTAACCCTAACCCTAACCCTAACCCTAACCCTAACCCTAACCCTAACCCTAACCCTAACCCTAACCCTAACCCTAACCCTAACCCTAACCCTAACCCTAACCCTAACCCTAACCCTAACCCTAACCCTAACCCTAACCCTAACCCTAACCCTAACCCTAACCCTAACCCTAACCCTAACCCTAACCCTAACCCTAACCCTAACCCTAACCCTAACCCTAACCCTAACCCTAACCCTAACCCTAACCCTAACCCTAACCCTAACCCTAACCCTAACCCTAACCCTAACCCTAACCCTAACCCTAACCCTAACCCTAACCCTAACCCTAACCCTAACCCTAACCCTAACCCTAACCCTAACCCTAACCCTAACCCTAACCCTAACCCTAACCCTAACCCTAACCCTAACCCTAACCCTAACCCTAACCCTAACCCTAACCCTAACCCTAACCCTAACCCTAACCCTAACCCTAACCCTAACCCTAACCCTAACCCTAACCCTAACCCTAACCCTAACCCTAACCCTAACCCTAACCCTAACCCTAACCCTAACCCTAACCCTAACCCTAACCCTAACCCTAACCCTAACCCTAACCCTAACCCTAACCCTAACCCTAACCCTAACCCTAACCCTAACCCTAACCCTAACCCTAACCCTAACCCTAACCCTAACCCTAACCCTAACCCTAACCCTAACCCTAACCCTAACCCTAACCCTAACCCTAACCCTAACCCTAACCCTAACCCTAACCCTAACCCTAACCCTAACCCTAACCCTAACCCTAACCCTAACCCTAACCCTAACCCTAACCCTAACCCTAACCCTAACCCTAACCCTAACCCTAACCCTAACCCTAACCCTAACCCTAACCCTAACCCTAACCCTAACCCTAACCCTAACCCTAACCCTAACCCTAACCCTAACCCTAACCCTAACCCTAACCCTAACCCTAACCCTAACCCTAACCCTAACCCTAACCCTAACCCTAACCCTAACCCTAACCCTAACCCTAACCCTAACCCTAACCCTAACCCTAACCCTAACCCTAACCCTAACCCTAACCCTAACCCTAACCCTAACCCTAACCCTAACCCTAACCCTAACCCTAACCCTAACCCTAACCCTAACCCTAACCCTAACCCTAACCCTAACCCTAACCCTAACCCTAACCCTAACCCTAACCCTAACCCTAACCCTAACCCTAACCCTAACCCTAACCCTAACCCTAACCCTAACCCTAACCCTAACCCTAACCCTAACCCTAACCCTAACCCTAACCCTAACCCTAACCCTAACCCTAACCCTAACCCTAACCCTAACCCTAACCCTAACCCTAACCCTAACCCTAACCCTAACCCTAACCCTAACCCTAACCCTAACCCTAACCCTAACCCTAACCCTAACCCTAACCCTAACCCTAACCCTAACCCTAACCCTAACCCTAACCCTAACCCTAACCCTAACCCTAACCCTAACCCTAACCCTAACCCTAACCCTAACCCTAACCCTAACCCTAACCCTAACCCTAACCCTAACCCTAACCCTAACCCTAACCCTAACCCTAACCCTAACCCTAACCCTAACCCTAACCCTAACCCTAACCCTAACCCTAACCCTAACCCTAACCCTAACCCTAACCCTAACCCTAACCCTAACCCTAACCCTAACCCTAACCCTAACCCTAACCCTAACCCTAACCCTAACCCTAACCCTAACCCTAACCCTAACCCTAACCCTAACCCTAACCCTAACCCTAACCCTAACCCTAACCCTAACCCTAACCCTAACCCTAACCCTAACCCTAACCCTAACCCTAACCCTAACCCTAACCCTAACCCTAACCCTAACCCTAACCCTAACCCTAACCCTAACCCTAACCCTAACCCTAACCCTAACCCTAACCCTAACCCTAACCCTAACCCTAACCCTAACCCTAACCCTAACCCTAACCCTAACCCTAACCCTAACCCTAACCCTAACCCTAACCCTAACCCTAACCCTAACCCTAACCCTAACCCTAACCCTAACCCTAACCCTAACCCTAACCCTAACCCTAACCCTAACCCTAACCCTAACCCTAACCCTAACCCTAACCCTAACCCTAACCCTAACCCTAACCCTAACCCTAACCCTAACCCTAACCCTAACCCTAACCCTAACCCTAACCCTAACCCTAACCCTAACCCTAACCCTAACCCTAACCCTAACCCTAACCCTAACCCTAACCCTAACCCTAACCCTAACCCTAACCCTAACCCTAACCCTAACCCTAACCCTAACCCTAACCCTAACCCTAACCCTAACCCTAACCCTAACCCTAACCCTAACCCTAACCCTAACCCTAACCCTAACCCTAACCCTAACCCTAACCCTAACCCTAACCCTAACCCTAACCCTAACCCTAACCCTAACCCTAACCCTAACCCTAACCCTAACCCTAACCCTAACCCTAACCCTAACCCTAACCCTAACCCTAACCCTAACCCTAACCCTAACCCTAACCCTAACCCTAACCCTAACCCTAACCCTAACCCTAACCCTAACCCTAACCCTAACCCTAACCCTAACCCTAACCCTAACCCTAACCCTAACCCTAACCCTAACCCTAACCCTAACCCTAACCCTAACCCTAACCCTAACCCTAACCCTAACCCTAACCCTAACCCTAACCCTAACCCTAACCCTAACCCTAACCCTAACCCTAACCCTAACCCTAACCCTAACCCTAACCCTAACCCTAACCCTAACCCTAACCCTAACCCTAACCCTAACCCTAACCCTAACCCTAACCCTAACCCTAACCCTAACCCTAACCCTAACCCTAACCCTAACCCTAACCCTAACCCTAACCCTAACCCTAACCCTAACCCTAACCCTAACCCTAACCCTAACCCTAACCCTAACCCTAACCCTAACCCTAACCCTAACCCTAACCCTAACCCTAACCCTAACCCTAACCCTAACCCTAACCCTAACCCTAACCCTAACCCTAACCCTAACCCTAACCCTAACCCTAACCCTAACCCTAACCCTAACCCTAACCCTAACCCTAACCCTAACCCTAACCCTAACCCTAACCCTAACCCTAACCCTAACCCTAACCCTAACCCTAACCCTAACCCTAACCCTAACCCTAACCCTAACCCTAACCCTAACCCTAACCCTAACCCTAACCCTAACCCTAACCCTAACCCTAACCCTAACCCTAACCCTAACCCTAACCCTAACCCTAACCCTAACCCTAACCCTAACCCTAACCCTAACCCTAACCCTAACCCTAACCCTAACCCTAACCCTAACCCTAACCCTAACCCTAACCCTAACCCTAACCCTAACCCTAACCCTAACCCTAACCCTAACCCTAACCCTAACCCTAACCCTAACCCTAACCCTAACCCTAACCCTAACCCTAACCCTAACCCTAACCCTAACCCTAACCCTAACCCTAACCCTAACCCTAACCCTAACCCTAACCCTACCCTAACCCTAACCCTAACCCTAACCCTAACCCTAACCCTAACCCTAACCCTAACCCTAACCCTAACCCTAACCCTAACCCTAACCCTAACCCTAACCCTAACCCTAACCCTAACCCTAACCCTAACCCTAACCCTAACCCTAACCCTAACCCTAACCCTAACCCTAACCCTAACCCTAACCCTAACCCTAACCCTAACCCTAACCCTAACCCTAACCCTAACCCTAACCCTAACCCTAACCCTAACCCTAACCCTAACCCTAACCCTAACCCTAACCCTAACCCTAACCCTAACCCTAACCCTAACCCTAACCCTAACCCTAACCCTAACCCTAACCCTAACCCTAACCCTAACCCTAACCCTAACCCTAACCCTAACCCTAACCCTAACCCTAACCCTAACCCTAACCCTAACCCTAACCCTAACCCTAACCCTAACCCTAACCCTAACCCTAACCCTAACCCTAACCCTAACCCTAACCCTAACCCTAACCCTAACCCTAACCCTAACCCTAACCCTAACCCTAACCCTAACCCTAACCCTAACCCTAACCCTAACCCTAACCCTAACCCTAACCCTAACCCTAACCCTAACCCTAACCCTAACCCTAACCCTAACCCTAACCCTAACCCTAACCCTAACCCTAACCCTAACCCTAACCCTAACCCTAACCCTAACCCTAACCCTAACCCTAACCCTAACCCTAACCCTAACCCTAACCCTAACCCTAACCCTAACCCTAACCCTAACCCTAACCCTAACCCTAACCCTAACCCTAACCCTAACCCTAACCCTAACCCTAACCCTAACCCTAACCCTAACCCTAACCCTAACCCTAACCCTAACCCTAACCCTAACCCTAACCCTAACCCTAACCCTAACCCTAACCCTAACCCTAACCCTAACCCTAACCCTAACCCTAACCCTAACCCTAACCCTAACCCTAACCCTAACCCTAACCCTAACCCTAACCCTAACCCTAACCCTAACCCTAACCCTAACCCTAACCCTAACCCTAACCCTAACCCTAACCCTAACCCTAACCCTAACCCTAACCCTAACCCTAACCCTAACCCTAACCCTAACCCTAACCCTAACCCTAACCCTAACCCTAACCCTAACCCTAACCCTAACCCTAACCCTAACCCTAACCCTAACCCTAACCCTAACCCTAACCCTAACCCTAACCCTAACCCTAACCCTAACCCTAACCCTAACCCTAACCCTAACCCTAACCCTAACCCTAACCCTAACCCTAACCCTAACCCTAACCCTAACCCTAACCCTAACCCTAACCCTAACCCTAACCCTAACCCTAACCCTAACCCTAACCCTAACCCTAACCCTAACCCTAACCCTAACCCTAACCCTAACCCTAACCCTAACCCTAACCCTAACCCTAACCCTAACCCTAACCCTAACCCTAACCCTAACCCTAACCCTAACCCTAACCCTAACCCTAACCCTAACCCTAACCCTAACCCTAACCCTAACCCTAACCCTAACCCTAACCCTAACCCTAACCCTAACCCTAACCCTAACCCTAACCCTAACCCTAACCCTAACCCTAACCCTAACCCTAACCCTAACCCTAACCCTAACCCTAACCCTAACCCTAACCCTAACCCTAACCCTAACCCTAACCCTAACCCTAACCCTAACCCTAACCCTAACCCTAACCCTAACCCTAACCCTAACCCTAACCCTAACCCTAACCCTAACCCTAACCCTAACCCTAACCCTAACCCTAACCCTAACCCTAACCCTAACCCTAACCCTAACCCTAACCCTAACCCTAACCCTAACCCTAACCCTAACCCTAACCCTAACCCTAACCCTAACCCTAACCCTAACCCTAACCCTAACCCTAACCCTAACCCTAACCCTAACCCTAACCCTAACCCTAACCCTAACCCTAACCCTAACCCTAACCCTAACCCTAACCCTAACCCTAACCCTAACCCTAACCCTAACCCTAACCCTAACCCTAACCCTAACCCTAACCCTAACCCTAACCCTAACCCTAACCCTAACCCTAACCCTAACCCTAACCCTAACCCTAACCCTAACCCTAACCCTAACCCTAACCCTAACCCTAACCCTAACCCTAACCCTAACCCTAACCCTAACCCTAACCCTAACCCTAACCCTAACCCTAACCCTAACCCTAACCCTAACCCTAACCCTAACCCTAACCCTAACCCTAACCCTAACCCTAACCCTAACCCTAACCCTAACCCTAACCCTAACCCTAACCCTAACCCTAACCCTAACCCTAACCCTAACCCTAACCCTAACCCTAACCCTAACCCTAACCCTAACCCTAACCCTAACCCTAACCCTAACCCTAACCCTAACCCTAACCCTAACCCTAACCCTAACCCTAACCCTAACCCTAACCCTAACCCTAACCCTAACCCTAACCCTAACCCTAACCCTAACCCTAACCCTAACCCTAACCCTAACCCTAACCCTAACCCTAACCCTAACCCTAACCCTAACCCTAACCCTAACCCTAACCCTAACCCTAACCCTAACCCTAACCCTAACCCTAACCCTAACCCTAACCCTAACCCTAACCCTAACCCTAACCCTAACCCTAACCCTAACCCTAACCCTAACCCTAACCCTAACCCTAACCCTAACCCTAACCCTAACCCTAACCCTAACCCTAACCCTAACCCTAACCCTAACCCTAACCCTAACCCTAACCCTAACCCTAACCCTAACCCTAACCCTAACCCTAACCCTAACCCTAACCCTAACCCTAACCCTAACCCTAACCCTAACCCTAACCCTAACCCTAACCCTAACCCTAACCCTAACCCTAACCCTAACCCTAACCCTAACCCTAACCCTAACCCTAACCCTAACCCTAACCCTAACCCTAACCCTAACCCTAACCCTAACCCTAACCCTAACCCTAACCCTAACCCTAACCCTAACCCTAACCCTAACCCTAACCCTAACCCTAACCCTAACCCTAACCCTAACCCTAACCCTAACCCTAACCCTAACCCTAACCCTAACCCTAACCCTAACCCTAACCCTAACCCTAACCCTAACCCTAACCCTAACCCTAACCCTAACCCTAACCCTAACCCTAACCCTAACCCTAACCCTAACCCTAACCCTAACCCTAACCCTAACCCTAACCCTAACCCTAACCCTAACCCTAACCCTAACCCTAACCCTAACCCTAACCCTAACCCTAACCCTAACCCTAACCCTAACCCTAACCCTAACCCTAACCCTAACCCTAACCCTAACCCTAACCCTAACCCTAACCCTAACCCTAACCCTAACCCTAACCCTAACCCTAACCCTAACCCTAACCCTAACCCTAACCCTAACCCTAACCCTAACCCTAACCCTAACCCTAACCCTAACCCTAACCCTAACCCTAACCCTAACCCTAACCCTAACCCTAACCCTAACCCTAACCCTAACCCTAACCCTAACCCTAACCCTAACCCTAACCCTAACCCTAACCCTAACCCTAACCCTAACCCTAACCCTAACCCTAACCCTAACCCTAACCCTAACCCTAACCCTAACCCTAACCCTAACCCTAACCCTAACCCTAACCCTAACCCTAACCCTAACCCTAACCCTAACCCTAACCCTAACCCTAACCCTAACCCTAACCCTAACCCTAACCCTAACCCTAACCCTAACCCTAACCCTAACCCTAACCCTAACCCTAACCCTAACCCTAACCCTAACCCTAACCCTAACCCTAACCCTAACCCTAACCCTAACCCTAACCCTAACCCTAACCCTAACCCTAACCCTAACCCTAACCCTAACCCTAACCCTAACCCTAACCCTAACCCTAACCCTAACCCTAACCCTAACCCTAACCCTAACCCTAACCCTAACCCTAACCCTAACCCTAACCCTAACCCTAACCCTAACCCTAACCCTAACCCTAACCCTAACCCTAACCCTAACCCTAACCCTAACCCTAACCCTAACCCTAACCCTAACCCTAACCCTAACCCTAACCCTAACCCTAACCCTAACCCTAACCCTAACCCTAACCCTAACCCTAACCCTAACCCTAACCCTAACCCTAACCCTAACCCTAACCCTAACCCTAACCCTAACCCTAACCCTAACCCTAACCCTAACCCTAACCCTAACCCTAACCCTAACCCTAACCCTAACCCTAACCCTAACCCTAACCCTAACCCTAACCCTAACCCTAACCCTAACCCTAACCCTAACCCTAACCCTAACCCTAACCCTAACCCTAACCCTAACCCTAACCCTAACCCTAACCCTAACCCTAACCCTAACCCTAACCCTAACCCTAACCCTAACCCTAACCCTAACCCTAACCTACCCTAACCCTAACCCTAACCCTAACCCTAACCCTAACCCTAACCCTAACCCTAACCCTAACCCTAACCCTAACCCTAACCCTAACCCTAACCCTAACCCTAACCCTAACCCTAACCCTAACCCTAACCCTAACCCTAACCCTAACCCTAACCCTAACCCTAACCCTAACCCTAACCAACCCTAACCCTAACCCTAACCCTAACCCTAACCCTAACCCTAACCCTAACCCTAACCCTAACCCTAACCCTAACCCTAACCCTAACCCTAACCCTAACCCTAACCCTAACCCTAACCCTAACCCTAACCCTAACCCTAACCCTAACCCTAACCCTAACCCTAACCCTAACCCTAACCCTAACCCTAACCCTAACCCTAACCCTAACCCTAACCCTAACCCTAACCCTAACCCTAACCCTAACCCTAACCCTAACCCTAACCCTAACCCTAACCCTAACCCTAACCCTAACCCTAACCCTAACCCTAACCCTAACCCTAACCCTAACCCTAACCCTAACCCTAACCCTAACCCTAACCCTAACCCTAACCCTAACCCTAACCCTAACCCTAACCCTAACCCTAACCCTAACCCTAACCCTAACCCTAACCCTAACCCTAACCCTAACCCTAACCCTAACCCTAACCCTAACCCTAACCCTAACCCTAACCCTAACCCTAACCCTAACCCTAACCCTAACCCTAACCCTAACCCTAACCCTAACCCTAACCCTAACCCTAACCCTAACCCTAACCCTAACCCTAACCCTAACCCTAACCCTAACCCTAACCCTAACCCTAACCCTAACCCTAACCCTAACCCTAACCCTAACCCTAACCCTAACCCTAACCCTAACCCTAACCCTAACCCTAACCCTAACCCTAACCCTAACCCTAACCCTAACCCTAACCCTAACCCTAACCCTAACCCTAACCCTAACCCTAACCCTAACCCTAACCCTAACCCTAACCCTAACCCTAACCCTAACCCTAACCCTAACCCTAACCCTAACCCTAACCCTAACCCTAACCCTAACCCTAACCCTAACCCTAACCCTAACCCTAACCCTAACCCTAACCCTAACCCTAACCCTAACCCTAACCCTAACCCTAACCCTAACCCTAACCCTAACCCTAACCCTAACCCTAACCCTAACCCTAACCCTAACCCTAACCCTAACCCTAACCCTAACCCTAACCCTAACCCTAACCCTAACCCTAACCCTAACCCTAACCCTAACCCTAACCCTAACCCTAACCCTAACCCTAACCCTAACCCTAACCCTAACCCTAACCCTAACCCTAACCCTAACCCTAACCCTAACCCTAACCCTAACCCTAACCCTAACCCTAACCCTAACCCTAACCCTAACCCTAACCCTAACCCTAACCCTAACCCTAACCCTAACCCTAACCCTAACCCTAACCCTAACCCTAACCCTAACCCTAACCCTAACCCTAACCCTAACCCTAACCCTAACCCTAACCCTAACCCTAACCCTAACCCTAACCCTAACCCTAACCCTAACCCTAACCCTAACCCTAACCCTAACCCTAACCCTAACCCTAACCCTAACCCTAACCCTAACCCTAACCCTAACCCTAACCCTAACCCTAACCCTAACCCTAACCCTAACCCTAACCCTAACCCTAACCCTAACCCTAACCCTAACCCTAACCCTAACCCTAACCCTAACCCTAACCCTAACCCTAACCCTAACCCTAACCCTAACCCTAACCCTAACCCTAACCCTAACCCTAACCCTAACCCTAACCCTAACCCTAACCCTAACCCTAACCCTAACCCTAACCCTAACCCTAACCCTAACCCTAACCCTAACCCTAACCCTAACCCTAACCCTAACCCTAACCCTAACCCTAACCCTAACCCTAACCCTAACCCTAACCCTAACCCTAACCCTAACCCTAACCCTAACCCTAACCCTAACCCTAACCCTAACCCTAACCCTAACCCTAACCCTAACCCTAACCCTAACCCTAACCCTAACCCTAACCCTAACCCTAACCCTAACCCTAACCCTAACCCTAACCCTAACCCTAACCCTAACCCTAACCCTAACCCTAACCCTAACCCTAACCCTAACCCTAACCCTAACCCTAACCCTAACCCTAACCCTAACCCTAACCCTAACCCTAACCCTAACCCTAACCCTAACCCTAACCCTAACCCTAACCCTAACCCTAACCCTAACCCTAACCCTAACCCTAACCCTAACCCTAACCCTAACCCTAACCCTAACCCTAACCCTAACCCTAACCCTAACCCTAACCCTAACCCTAACCCTAACCCTAACCCTAACCCTAACCCTAACCCTAACCCTAACCCTAACCCTAACCCTAACCCTAACCCTAACCCTAACCCTAACCCTAACCCTAACCCTAACCCTAACCCTAACCCTAACCCTAACCCTAACCCTAACCCTAACCCTAACCCTAACCCTAACCCTAACCCTAACCCTAACCCTAACCCTAACCCTAACCCTAACCCTAACCCTAACCCTAACCCTAACCCTAACCCTAACCCTAACCCTAACCCTAACCCTAACCCTAACCCTAACCCTAACCCTAACCCTAACCCTAACCCTAACCCTAACCCTAACCCTAACCCTAACCCTAACCCTAACCCTAACCCTAACCCTAACCCTAACCCTAACCCTAACCCTAACCCTAACCCTAACCCTAACCCTAACCCTAACCCTAACCCTAACCCTAACCCTAACCCTAACCCTAACCCTAACCCTAACCCTAACCCTAACCCTAACCCTAACCCTAACCCTAACCCTAACCCTAACCCTAACCCTAACCCTAACCCTAACCCTAACCCTAACCCTAACCCTAACCCTAACCCTAACCCTAACCCTAACCCAAACCCTAACCCTAACCCTAACCCTAACCCTAACCCTAACCCTAACCCTAACCCCTAACCCTAACCCTAACCCTAACCCTAACCCTAACCCTAACCCTAACCCTAACCCTAACCCTAACCCTAACCCTAACCCTAACCCTAACCCTAACCCTAACCCTAACCCTAACCCTAACCCTAACCCTAACCCTAACCCTAACCCTAACCCTAACCCTAACCCTAACCCTAACCCTAACCCTAACCCTAACCCTAACCCTAACCCTAACCCTAACCCTAACCCTAACCCTAACCCTAACCCTAACCCTAACCCTAACCCTAACCCTAACCCTAACCCTAACCCTAACCCTAACCCTAACCCTAACCCTAAACCCTAACCCTAACCCTAACCCTAACCCTAACCCTAACCCTAACCCTAACCCTAACCCTAACCCTAACCCTAACCCTAACCCTAACCCTAACCCTAACCCTAACCCTAACCCTAACCCTAACCCTAACCCTAACCCTAACCCTAACCCTAACCCTAACCCTAACCCTAACCCTAACCCTAACCCTAACCCTAACCCTAACCCTAACCCTAACCCTAACCCTAACCCTAACCCTAACCCTAACCCTAACCCTAACCCTAACCCTAACCCTAACCCTAACCCTAACCCTAACCCTAACCCTAACCCTAACCCTAACCCTAACCCTAACCCTAACCCTAACCCTAACCCTAACCCTAACCCTAACCCTAACCCTAACCCTAACCCTAACCCTAACCCTAACCCTAACCCTAACCCTAACCCTAACCCTAACCCTAACCCTAACCCTAACCCTAACCCTAACCCTAACCCTAACCCTAACCCTAACCCTAACCCTAACCCTAACCCTAACCCTAACCCTAACCCTAACCCTAACCCTAACCCTAACCCTAACCCTAACCCTAACCCTAACCCTAACCCTAACCCTAACCCTAACCCTAACCCTAACCCTAACCCTAACCCTAACCCTAACCCTAACCCTAACCCTAACCCTAACCCTAACCCTAACCCTAACCCTAACCCTAACCCTAACCCTAACCCTAACCCTAACCCTAACCCTAACCCTAACCCTAACCCTAACCCTAACCCTAACCCTAACCCTAACCCTAACCCTAACCCTAACCCTAACCCTAACCCTAACCCTAACCCTAACCCTAACCCTAACCCTAACCCTAACCCTAACCCTAACCCTAACCCTAACCCTAACCCTAACCCTAACCCTAACCCTAACCCTAACCCTAACCCTAACCCTAACCCTAACCCTAACCCTAACCCTAACCCTAACCCTAACCCTAACCCTAACCCTAACCCTAACCCTAACCCTAACCCTAACCCTAACCCTAACCCTAACCCTAACCCTAACCCTAACCCTAACCCTAACCCTAACCCTAACCCTAACCCTAACCCTAACCCTAACCCTAAACCCTAACCCTAACCCTAACCCTAACCCTAACCCTAACCGTCCTCAACTCAGCCCTTCGGGGAGACCACTGCCCTGCTGTGGGTTCGGCGCCTGGAGCCTCCTGGGACCTAACCCTAACCCTAACCCTACACCGAACTGGGACCCTCCACCGAAACCTAAGCCGGCCTCGAACCCTAACCCTGCACTTGAGCCGCCTTGCTGCATGGGCCCTCACTTGAGCCCTCGAGGGAGATCACGAGACCGGAGTCGCTTCGGCCCTGGCGACGTCCCTGGACCGAACCCTAACCCTAGCTAAGGCTGTCTCCCCAAGAGGACCCAATGCCAACGTCTGACAACACCACGCGCCTGGGGTCCGGAAGAGGTGCAGGCTGACTCGGCATGGAACCTGGAAGCTCACCATGTGGTTTCCCAGCCTGTCTGCAGCTGAGCGAGAGGATCCCGGAGGCCTCCTCGAACAGGGGCCGATCGACGTCTGTGGCCTTGGCAGCCAAAACCGGATCGTGACCGGCACCGTCCCTTGTGTCCTCAACTCAGCCCTTCGGGGAGACCACTGCCCTGCTGTGGGTTCGGCGCCTGGAGCCTCCTGGGACCTAACCCTAACCCTAACCGTACCCCGAACAGGGACCCTCCACCGCAACCTAAGCCTGCCTCGAACCCTAACCCTGCAAGTGAGCCGCCTTGCTGCATGGGCCCTCACTTGAGCCCTCGAGGGAGATCACGAGACCGGAGTCGATTCAGCCCTGGCGACGTCCCTGGACCAAACCCTAACCCTAGCTAAGGCTCCCTCCCCATGGGGACCCAATGCCAACGTCTGACAACACCACGCGCCTGGGGTCCAGAAGCGGTGCAGGCTGACTCGGCATGGAACCTGGAAGCTCACCATGTGGTTTCCCAGCCTGTCTGCAGCTGAGCGAGAGGATCCCGGAGGCCTCCTCGAACAGGGGCCGATCGACGTCTGTGGCCTTGGCAGCCAAAACCGGATCGTGACCGGCACCGTCCCTTGTGTCCTCAACTCAGCCCTTCGGGGAGACCACTGCCCTGCTGTGGGTTCGGCGCCTGGAGCCTCCTGGGACCTAACCCTAACCCTAACCGTACCCCGAACAGGGACCCTCCACCGCAACCTAAGCCTGCCTCGAACCCTAACCCTGCAAGTGAGCCGCCTTCTGGCATGGGCCCTCACTTGAGCCCTCGAGGGAGATCACGAGACTGGAGTCGATTCAGCCCTGGCGACGTCCCTGGACCAAACCCTAACCCTAGCTAAGGCTCCCTCCCCATGGGGACCCAATGCCAACGTCTGGCAATGCCACGCGCCTGGGGTCCAGAAGCGGTGCAGGCTGGCTCGGCATGGAACCTGGAAGCTCACCATGTGGTTTCCCAGCCTGTCTGCAGCTGAGCGAGAGGATTCCGGAGGCCTCCTCGAACAGGGGCCGATCGACGTCTGTGGCCTTGGCAGCCAAAGCCGGATCGTGACCGGCACCGTCCCTTGTGTCCTCAACTCAGCCCTTCGGGGAGACCACTGCCCTGCTGTGGGTTCGGCGCCTGGAGCCTCCTGGGACCTAACCCTAACCCTAACCCTACACCGAACTGGGACCCTCCACCGAAACCTAAGCCGGCCTCGAACCCTAAGCCTGCACTTGAGCCGCCTTGCTGCATGGGCCCTCACTTGAGCCCTCGAGGGAGATCACGAGACCGGAGTCGCTTCGGCCCTGGCGACGTCCCTGGACCGAACCCTAACCCTAGCTAAGGCTGTCTCCCCAAGAGGACCCAATGCCAACGTCTGACAACACCACGCGCCTGGCGTCCGGAAGAGGTGCAGGCTGACTCGGCATGGAACCTGGAAGCTCACCATGTGGTTTCCCAGCCTGTCTGCAGCTGAGCGAGAGGATCCCGGAGGCCTCCTCGAACAGGGGCCGATCGACGTCTGTGGCCTTGGCAGCCAAAACCGGATCGTGACCGGCACCGTCCCTTGTGTCCTCAACTCAGCCCTTCGGGGAGACCACTGCCCTGCTGTGGGTTCGGCGCCTGGAGCCTCCTGGGACCTAACCCTAACCCTAACCGTACCCCGAACAGGGACCCTCCACCGCAACCTAAGCCTGCCTCGAACCCTAACCCTGCAAGTGAGCCGCCTTCTGGCATGGGCCCTCACTTGAGCCCTCGAGGGAGATCACGAGACTGGAGTCGATTCAGCCCTGGCGACGTCCCTGGACCAAACCCTAACCCTAGCTAAGGCTCCCTCCCCATGGGGACCCAATGCCAACGTCTGGCAATGCCACGCGCCTGGGGTCCAGAAGCGGTGCAGGCTGGCTCGGCATGGAACCTGGAAGCTCACCATGTGGTTTCCCAGCCTGTCTGCAGCTGAGCGAGAGGATTCCGGAGGCCTCCTCGAACAGGGGCCGATCGACGTCTGTGGCCTTGGCAGCCAAAGCCGGATCGTGACCGGCACCGTCCCTTGTGTCCTCAACTCAGCCCTTCGGGGAGACCACTGCCCTGCTGTGGGTTCGGCGCCTGGAGCCTCCTGGGACCTAACCCTAACCCTAACCGTACCCCGAACAGGGACCCTCCACCGCAACCTAAGCCTGCCTCGAACCCTAACCCTGCAAGTGAGCCGCCTTCTGGCATGGGCCCTCACTTGAGCCCTCGAGGGAGATCACGAGACCGGAGTCGATTCAGCCCTGGCGACGTCCCTGGACCAAACCCTAACCCTAGCTAAGGCTCCCTCCCCATGGGGACCCAATGCCAACGTCTGGCAATGCCACGCGCCTGGGGTCCAGAAGCGGTGCAGGCTGGCTCGGCATGGAACCTGGAAGCTCACCATGTGGTTTCCCAGCCTGTCTGCAGCTGAGCGAGAGGATTCCGGAGGCCTCCTCGAACAGGGGCCGATCGACGTCTGTGGCCTTGGCAGCCAAAGCCGGATCGTGACCGGCACCGTCCCTTGTGTCCTCAACTCAGCCCTTCGGGGAGACCACTGCCCTGCTGTGGGTTCGGCGCCTGGAGCCTCCTGGGACCTAACCCTAACCCTAACCCTACACCGAACTGGGACCCTCCACCGAAACCTAAGCCGGCCTCGAACCCTAAGCCTGCACTTGAGCCGCCTTGCTGCATGGGCCCTCACTTGAGCCCTCGAGGGAGATCACGAGACCGGAGTCGCTTCGGCCCTGGCGACGTCCCTGGACCGAACCCTAACCCTAGCTAAGGCTGTCTCCCCAAGAGGACCCAATGCCAACGTCTGACAACACCACGCGCCTGGCGTCCGGAAGAGGTGCAGGCTGACTCGGCATGGAACCTGGAAGCTCACCATGTGGTTTCCCAGCCTGTCTGCAGCTGAGCGAGAGGATCCCGGAGGCCTCCTCGAACAGGGGCCGATCGACGTCTGTGGCCTTGGCAGCCAAAACCGGATCGTGACCGGCACCGTCCCTTGTGTCCTCAACTCAGCCCTTCGGGGAGACCACTGCCCTGCTGTGGGTTCGGCGCCTGGAGCCTCCTGGGACCTAACCCTAACCCTAACCGTACCCCGAACAGGGACCCTCCACCGCAACCTAAGCCTGCCTCGAACCCTAACCCTGCAAGTGAGCCGCCTTCTGGCATGGGCCCTCACTTGAGCCCTCGAGGGAGATCACGAGACCGGAGTCGATTCAGCCCTGGCGACGTCCCTGGACCAAACCCTAACCCTAGCTAAGGCTCCCTCCCCATGGGGACCCAATGCCAACGTCTGGCAATGCCACGCGCCTGGGGTCCAGAAGCGGTGCAGGCTGGCTCGGCATGGAACCTGGAAGCTCACCATGTGGTTTCCCAGCCTGTCTGCAGCTGAGCGAGAGGATTCCGGAGGCCTCCTCGAACAGGGGCCGATCGACGTCTGTGGCCTTGGCAGCCAAAGCCGGATCGTGACCGGCACCGTCCCTTGTGTCCTCAACTCAGCCCTTCGGGGAGACCACTGCCCTGCTGTGGGTTCGGCGCCTGGAGCCTCCTGGGACCTAACCCTAACCCTAACCCTACACCGAACTGGGACCCTCCACCGAAACCTAAGCCGGCCTCGAACCCTAAGCCTGCACTTGAGCCGCCTTGCTGCATGGGCCCTCACTTGAGCCCTCGAGGGAGATCACGAGACCGGAGTCGCTTCGGCCCTGGCGACGTCCCTGGACCGAACCCTAACCCTAGCTAAGGCTGTCTCCCCAAGAGGACCCAATGCCAACGTCTGACAACACCACGCGCCTGGCGTCCGGAAGAGGTGCAGGCTGACTCGGCATGGAACCTGGAAGCTCACCATGTGGTTTCCCAGCCTGTCTGCAGCTGAGCGAGAGGATTCCGGAGGCCTCCTCGAACAGGGGCCGATCGACGTCTGTGGCCTTGGCAGCCAAAGCCGGATCGTGACCGGCACCGTCCCTTGTGTCCTCAACTCAGCCCTTCGGGGAGACCACTGCCCTGCTGTGGGTTCGGCGCCTGGAGCCTCCTGGGACCTAACCCTAACCCTAACCGTACCCCGAACAGGGACCCTCCACCGCAACCTAAGCCTGCCTCGAACCCTAACCCTGCAAGTGAGCCGCCTTCTGGCATGGGCCCTCACTTGAGCCCTCGAGGGAGATCACGAGACCGGAGTCGATTCAGCCCTGGCGACGTCCCTGGACCAAACCCTAACCCTAGCTAAGGCTCCCTCCCCATGGGGACCCAATGCCAACGTCTGACAACACCACGCGCCTGGGGTCCAGAAGCGGTGCAGGCTGACTCGGCATGGAACCTGGAAGCTCACCATGTGGTTTCCCAGCCTGTCTGCAGCTGAGCGAGAGGATTCCGGAGGCCTCCTCGAACAGGGGCCGATCGACGTCTGTGGCCTTGGCAGCCAAAGCCGGATCGTGACCGGCACCGTCCCTTGTGTCCTCAACTCAGCCCTTCGGGGAGACCACTGCCCTGCTGTGGGTTCGGCGCCTGGAGCCTCCTGGGACCTAACCCTAACCCTAACCGTACCCCGAACAGGGACCCTCCACCGCAACCTAAGCCTGCCTCGAACCCTAACCCTGCAAGTGAGCCGCCTTGCTGCATGGGCCCTCACTTGAGCCCTCGAGGGAGATCACGAGACCGGAGTCGATTCAGCCCTGGCGACGTCCCTGGACCAAACCCTAACCCTAGCTAAGGCTCCCTCCCCATGAGGACCCAATGCCAACGTCTGACAATGCCACGCGCCTGGGGTCCAGAAGCGGTGCAGGCTGACTCGGCATGGAACCTGGAAGCTCACCATGTGGTTTCCCAGCCTGTCTGCAGCTGAGCGAGAGGATTCCGGAGGCCTCCTCGAACAGGGGCCGATCGACGTCTGTGGCCTTGGCAGCCAAAGCCGGATCGTGACCGGCACCGTCCCTTGTGTCCTCAACTCAGCCCTTCGGGGAGACCACTGCCCTGCTGTGGGTTCGGCGCCTGGAGCCTCCTGGGACCTAACCCTAACCCTAACCGTACCCCGAACAGGGACCCTCCACCGCAACCTAAGCCTGCCTCGAACCCTAACCCTGCAAGTGAGCCGCCTTCTGGCATGGGCCCTCACTTGAGCCCTCGAGGGAGATCACGAGACCGGAGTCGATTCAGCCCTGGCGACGTCCCTGGACCAAACCCTAACCCTAGCTAAGGCTCCCTCCCCATGGGGACCCAATGCCAACGTCTGGCAATGCCACGCGCCTGGGGTCCAGAAGCGGTGCAGGCTGGCTCGGCATGGAACCTGGAAGCTCACCATGTGGTTTCCCAGCCTGTCTGCAGCTGAGCGAGAGGATTCCGGAGGCCTCCTCGAACAGGGGCCGATCGACGTCTGTGGCCTTGGCAGCCAAAGCCGGATCGTGACCGGCACCGTCCCTTGTGTCCTCAACTCAGCCCTTCGGGGAGACCACTGCCCTGCTGTGGGTTCGGCGCCTGGAGCCTCCTGGGACCTAACCCTAACCCTAACCCTACACCGAACTGGGACCCTCCACCGAAACCTAAGCCGGCCTCGAACCCTAAGCCTGCACTTGAGCCGCCTTGCTGCATGGGCCCTCACTTGAGCCCTCGAGGGAGATCACGAGACCGGAGTCGCTTCGGCCCTGGCGACGTCCCTGGACCGAACCCTAACCCTAGCTAAGGCTGTCTCCCCAAGAGGACCCAATGCCAACGTCTGACAACACCACGCGCCTGGCGTCCGGAAGAGGTGCAGGCTGACTCGGCATGGAACCTGGAAGCTCACCATGTGGTTTCCCAGCCTGTCTGCAGCTGAGCGAGAGGATCCCGGAGGCCTCCTCGAACAGGGGCCGATCGACGTCTGTGGCCTTGGCAGCCAAAACCGGATCGTGACCGGCACCGTCCCTTGTGTCCTCAACTCAGCCCTTCGGGGAGACCACTGCCCTGCTGTGGGTTCGGCGCCTGGAGCCTCCTGGGACCTAACCCTAACCCTAACCGTACCCCGAACAGGGACCCTCCACCGCAACCTAAGCCTGCCTCGAACCCTAACCCTGCAAGTGAGCCGCCTTCTGGCATGGGCCCTCACTTGAGCCCTCGAGGGAGATCACGAGACTGGAGTCGATTCAGCCCTGGCGACGTCCCTGGACCAAACCCTAACCCTAGCTAAGGCTCCCTCCCCATGGGGACCCAATGCCAACGTCTGGCAATGCCACGCGCCTGGGGTCCAGAAGCGGTGCAGGCTGGCTCGGCATGGAACCTGGAAGCTCACCATGTGGTTTCCCAGCCTGTCTGCAGCTGAGCGAGAGGATTCCGGAGGCCTCCTCGAACAGGGGCCGATCGACGTCTGTGGCCTTGGCAGCCAAAGCCGGATCGTGACCGGCACCGTCCCTTGTGTCCTCAACTCAGCCCTTCGGGGAGACCACTGCCCTGCTGTGGGTTCGGCGCCTGGAGCCTCCTGGGACCTAACCCTAACCCTAACCCTACACCGAACTGGGACCCTCCACCGAAACCTAAGCCGGCCTCGAACCCTAAGCCTGCACTTGAGCCGCCTTGCTGCATGGGCCCTCACTTGAGCCCTCGAGGGAGATCACGAGACCGGAGTCGCTTCGGCCCTGGCGACGTCCCTGGACCGAACCCTAACCCTAGCTAAGGCTGTCTCCCCAAGAGGACCCAATGCCAACGTCTGACAACACCACGCGCCTGGCGTCCGGAAGAGGTGCAGGCTGACTCGGCATGGAACCTGGAAGCTCACCATGTGGTTTCCCAGCCTGTCTGCAGCTGAGCGAGAGGATCCCGGAGGCCTCCTCGAACAGGGGCCGATCGACGTCTGTGGCCTTGGCAGCCAAAACCGGATCGTGACCGGCACCGTCCCTTGTGTCCTCAACTCAGCCCTTCGGGGAGACCACTGCCCTGCTGTGGGTTCGGCGCCTGGAGCCTCCTGGGACCTAACCCTAACCCTAACCGTACCCCGAACAGGGACCCTCCACCGCAACCTAAGCCTGCCTCGAACCCTAACCCTGCAAGTGAGCCGCCTTCTGGCATGGGCCCTCACTTGAGCCCTCGAGGGAGATCACGAGACTGGAGTCGATTCAGCCCTGGCGACGTCCCTGGACCAAACCCTAACCCTAGCTAAGGCTCCCTCCCCATGGGGACCCAATGCCAACGTCTGGCAATGCCACGCGCCTGGGGTCCAGAAGCGGTGCAGGCTGGCTCGGCATGGAACCTGGAAGCTCACCATGTGGTTTCCCAGCCTGTCTGCAGCTGAGCGAGAGGATTCCGGAGGCCTCCTCGAACAGGGGCCGATCGACGTCTGTGGCCTTGGCAGCCAAAGCCGGATCGTGACCGGCACCGTCCCTTGTGTCCTCAACTCAGCCCTTCGGGGAGACCACTGCCCTGCTGTGGGTTCGGCGCCTGGAGCCTCCTGGGACCTAACCCTAACCCTAACCGTACCCCGAACAGGGACCCTCCACCGCAACCTAAGCCTGCCTCGAACCCTAACCCTGCAAGTGAGCCGCCTTCTGGCATGGGCCCTCACTTGAGCCCTCGAGGGAGATCACGAGACCGGAGTCGATTCAGCCCTGGCGACGTCCCTGGACCAAACCCTAACCCTAGCTAAGGCTCCCTCCCCATGGGGACCCAATGCCAACGTCTGGCAATGCCACGCGCCTGGGGTCCAGAAGCGGTGCAGGCTGGCTCGGCATGGAACCTGGAAGCTCACCATGTGGTTTCCCAGCCTGTCTGCAGCTGAGCGAGAGGATTCCGGAGGCCTCCTCGAACAGGGGCCGATCGACGTCTGTGGCCTTGGCAGCCAAAGCCGGATCGTGACCGGCACCGTCCCTTGTGTCCTCAACTCAGCCCTTCGGGGAGACCACTGCCCTGCTGTGGGTTCGGCGCCTGGAGCCTCCTGGGACCTAACCCTAACCCTAACCCTACACCGAACTGGGACCCTCCACCGAAACCTAAGCCGGCCTCGAACCCTAAGCCTGCACTTGAGCCGCCTTGCTGCATGGGCCCTCACTTGAGCCCTCGAGGGAGATCACGAGACCGGAGTCGCTTCGGCCCTGGCGACGTCCCTGGACCGAACCCTAACCCTAGCTAAGGCTGTCTCCCCAAGAGGACCCAATGCCAACGTCTGACAACACCACGCGCCTGGCGTCCGGAAGAGGTGCAGGCTGACTCGGCATGGAACCTGGAAGCTCACCATGTGGTTTCCCAGCCTGTCTGCAGCTGAGCGAGAGGATCCCGGAGGCCTCCTCGAACAGGGGCCGATCGACGTCTGTGGCCTTGGCAGCCAAAACCGGATCGTGACCGGCACCGTCCCTTGTGTCCTCAACTCAGCCCTTCGGGGAGACCACTGCCCTGCTGTGGGTTCGGCGCCTGGAGCCTCCTGGGACCTAACCCTAACCCTAACCGTACCCCGAACAGGGACCCTCCACCGCAACCTAAGCCTGCCTCGAACCCTAACCCTGCAAGTGAGCCGCCTTCTGGCATGGGCCCTCACTTGAGCCCTCGAGGGAGATCACGAGACCGGAGTCGATTCAGCCCTGGCGACGTCCCTGGACCAAACCCTAACCCTAGCTAAGGCTCCCTCCCCATGGGGACCCAATGCCAACGTCTGGCAATGCCACGCGCCTGGGGTCCAGAAGCGGTGCAGGCTGGCTCGGCATGGAACCTGGAAGCTCACCATGTGGTTTCCCAGCCTGTCTGCAGCTGAGCGAGAGGATTCCGGAGGCCTCCTCGAACAGGGGCCGATCGACGTCTGTGGCCTTGGCAGCCAAAGCCGGATCGTGACCGGCACCGTCCCTTGTGTCCTCAACTCAGCCCTTCGGGGAGACCACTGCCCTGCTGTGGGTTCGGCGCCTGGAGCCTCCTGGGACCTAACCCTAACCCTAACCGTACCCCGAACAGGGACCCTCCACCGCAACCTAAGCCTGCCTCGAACCCTAACCCTGCAAGTGAGCCGCCTTGCTGGCATGGGCCCTCACTTGAGCCCTCGAGGGAGATCACGAGACCGGAGTCGATTCAGCCCTGGCGACGTCCCTGGACCAAACCCTAACCCTAGCTAAGGCTCCCTCCCCATGGGGACCCAATGCCAACGTCTGACAATGCCACGCGCCTGGGGTCCAGAAGCGGTGCAGGCTGACTCGGCATGGAACCTGGAAGCTCACCATGTGGTTTCCCAGCCTGTCTGCAGCTGAGCGAGAGGATTCCGGAGGCCTCCTCGAACAGGGGCCGATCGACGTCTGTGGCCTTGGCAGCCAAAGCCGGATCGTGACCGGCACCGTCCCTTGTGTCCTCAACTCAGCCCTTCGGGGAGACCACTGCCCTGCTGTGGGTTCGGCGCCTGGAGCCTCCTGGGACCTAACCCTAACCCTAACCCTACACCGAACTGGGACCCTCCACCGAAACCTAAGCCGGCCTCGAACCCTAAGCCTGCAAGTGAGCCGCCTTGCTGCATGGGCCCTCACTTGAGCCCTCGAGGGAGATCACGAGACCGGAGTCGCTTCGGCCCTGGCGACGTCCCTGGACCGAACCCTAACCCTAGCTAAGGCTGTCTCCCCAAGAGGACCCAATGCCAACGTCTGACAACACCACGCGCCTGGGGTCCGGAAGAGGTGCAGGCTGACTCGGCATGGAACCTGGAAGCTCACCATGTGGTTTCCCAGCCTGTCTGCAGCTGAGCGAGAGGATTCCGGAGGCCTCCTCGAACAGGGGCCGATCGACGTCTGTGGCCTTGGCAGCCAAAGCCGGATCGTGACCGGCACCGTCCCTTGTGTCCTCAACTCAGCCCTTCGGGGAGACCACTGCCCTGCTGTGGGTTCGGCGCCTGGAGCCTCCTGGGACCTAACCCTAACCCTAACCGTACCCCGAACAGGGACCCTCCACCGCAACCTAAGCCTGCCTCGAACCCTAACCCTGCAAGTGAGCCGCCTTGCTGCATGGGCCCTCACTTGAGCCCTCGAGGGAGATCACGAGACCGGAGTCGATTCAGCCCTGGCGACGTCCCTGGACCAAACCCTAACCCTAGCTAAGGCTCCCTCCCCATGGGGACCCAATGCCAACGTCTGACAATGCCACGCGCCTGGGGTCCAGAAGCGGTGCAGGCTGACTCGGCATGGAACCTGGAAGCTCACCATGTGGTTTCCCAGCCTGTCTGCAGCTGAGCGAGAGGATTCCGGAGGCCTCCTCGAACAGGGGCCGATCGACGTCTGTGGCCTTGGCAGCCAAAGCCGGATCGTGACCGGCACCGTCCCTTGTGTCCTCAACTCAGCCCTTCGGGGAGACCACTGCCCTGCTGTGGGTTCGGCGCCTGGAGCCTCCTGGGACCTAACCCTAACCCTAACCGTACCCCGAACAGGGACCCTCCACCGCAACCTAAGCCTGCCTCGAACCCTAACCCTGCAAGTGAGCCGCCTTCTGGCATGGGCCCTCACTTGAGCCCTCGAGGGAGATCACGAGACCGGAGTCGATTCAGCCCTGGCGACGTCCCTGGACCAAACCCTAACCCTAGCTAAGGCTCCCTCCCCATGGGGACCCAATGCCAACGTCTGGCAATGCCACGCGCCTGGGGTCCAGAAGCGGTGCAGGCTGGCTCGGCATGGAACCTGGAAGCTCACCATGTGGTTTCCCAGCCTGTCTGCAGCTGAGCGAGAGGATTCCGGAGGCCTCCTCGAACAGGGGCCGATCGACGTCTGTGGCCTTGGCAGCCAAAGCCGGATCGTGACCGGCACCGTCCCTTGTGTCCTCAACTCAGCCCTTCGGGGAGACCACTGCCCTGCTGTGGGTTCGGCGCCTGGAGCCTCCTGGGACCTAACCCTAACCCTAACCCTACACCGAACTGGGACCCTCCACCGAAACCTAAGCCGGCCTCGAACCCTAAGCCTGCACTTGAGCCGCCTTGCTGCATGGGCCCTCACTTGAGCCCTCGAGGGAGATCACGAGACCGGAGTCGCTTCGGCCCTGGCGACGTCCCTGGACCGAACCCTAACCCTAGCTAAGGCTGTCTCCCCAAGAGGACCCAATGCCAACGTCTGACAACACCACGCGCCTGGCGTCCGGAAGAGGTGCAGGCTGACTCGGCATGGAACCTGGAAGCTCACCATGTGGTTTCCCAGCCTGTCTGCAGCTGAGCGAGAGGATCCCGGAGGCCTCCTCGAACAGGGGCCGATCGACGTCTGTGGCCTTGGCAGCCAAAACCGGATCGTGACCGGCACCGTCCCTTGTGTCCTCAACTCAGCCCTTCGGGGAGACCACTGCCCTGCTGTGGGTTCGGCGCCTGGAGCCTCCTGGGACCTAACCCTAACCCTAACCGTACCCCGAACAGGGACCCTCCACCGCAACCTAAGCCTGCCTCGAACCCTAACCCTGCAAGTGAGCCGCCTTCTGGCATGGGCCCTCACTTGAGCCCTCGAGGGAGATCACGAGACTGGAGTCGATTCAGCCCTGGCGACGTCCCTGGACCAAACCCTAACCCTAGCTAAGGCTCCCTCCCCATGGGGACCCAATGCCAACGTCTGGCAATGCCACGCGCCTGGGGTCCAGAAGCGGTGCAGGCTGGCTCGGCATGGAACCTGGAAGCTCACCATGTGGTTTCCCAGCCTGTCTGCAGCTGAGCGAGAGGATTCCGGAGGCCTCCTCGAACAGGGGCCGATCGACGTCTGTGGCCTTGGCAGCCAAAGCCGGATCGTGACCGGCACCGTCCCTTGTGTCCTCAACTCAGCCCTTCGGGGAGACCACTGCCCTGCTGTGGGTTCGGCGCCTGGAGCCTCCTGGGACCTAACCCTAACCCTAACCCTACACCGAACTGGGACCCTCCACCGAAACCTAAGCCGGCCTCGAACCCTAAGCCTGCACTTGAGCCGCCTTGCTGCATGGGCCCTCACTTGAGCCCTCGAGGGAGATCACGAGACCGGAGTCGCTTCGGCCCTGGCGACGTCCCTGGACCGAACCCTAACCCTAGCTAAGGCTGTCTCCCCAAGAGGACCCAATGCCAACGTCTGACAACACCACGCGCCTGGCGTCCGGAAGAGGTGCAGGCTGACTCGGCATGGAACCTGGAAGCTCACCATGTGGTTTCCCAGCCTGTCTGCAGCTGAGCGAGAGGATCCCGGAGGCCTCCTCGAACAGGGGCCGATCGACGTCTGTGGCCTTGGCAGCCAAAACCGGATCGTGACCGGCACCGTCCCTTGTGTCCTCAACTCAGCCCTTCGGGGAGACCACTGCCCTGCTGTGGGTTCGGCGCCTGGAGCCTCCTGGGACCTAACCCTAACCCTAACCGTACCCCGAACAGGGACCCTCCACCGCAACCTAAGCCTGCCTCGAACCCTAACCCTGCAAGTGAGCCGCCTTCTGGCATGGGCCCTCACTTGAGCCCTCGAGGGAGATCACGAGACTGGAGTCGATTCAGCCCTGGCGACGTCCCTGGACCAAACCCTAACCCTAGCTAAGGCTCCCTCCCCATGGGGACCCAATGCCAACGTCTGGCAATGCCACGCGCCTGGGGTCCAGAAGCGGTGCAGGCTGGCTCGGCATGGAACCTGGAAGCTCACCATGTGGTTTCCCAGCCTGTCTGCAGCTGAGCGAGAGGATTCCGGAGGCCTCCTCGAACAGGGGCCGATCGACGTCTGTGGCCTTGGCAGCCAAAGCCGGATCGTGACCGGCACCGTCCCTTGTGTCCTCAACTCAGCCCTTCGGGGAGACCACTGCCCTGCTGTGGGTTCGGCGCCTGGAGCCTCCTGGGACCTAACCCTAACCCTAACCCTACACCGAACTGGGACCCTCCACCGAAACCTAAGCCGGCCTCGAACCCTAAGCCTGCACTTGAGCCGCCTTGCTGCATGGGCCCTCACTTGAGCCCTCGAGGGAGATCACGAGACCGGAGTCGCTTCGGCCCTGGCGACGTCCCTGGACCGAACCCTAACCCTAGCTAAGGCTGTCTCCCCAAGAGGACCCAATGCCAACGTCTGACAACACCACGCGCCTGGCGTCCGGAAGAGGTGCAGGCTGACTCGGCATGGAACCTGGAAGCTCACCATGTGGTTTCCCAGCCTGTCTGCAGCTGAGCGAGAGGATCCCGGAGGCCTCCTCGAACAGGGGCCGATCGACGTCTGTGGCCTTGGCAGCCAAAACCGGATCGTGACCGGCACCGTCCCTTGTGTCCTCAACTCAGCCCTTCGGGGAGACCACTGCCCTGCTGTGGGTTCGGCGCCTGGAGCCTCCTGGGACCTAACCCTAACCCTAACCGTACCCCGAACAGGGACCCTCCACCGCAACCTAAGCCTGCCTCGAACCCTAACCCTGCAAGTGAGCCGCCTTCTGGCATGGGCCCTCACTTGAGCCCTCGAGGGAGATCACGAGACTGGAGTCGATTCAGCCCTGGCGACGTCCCTGGACCAAACCCTAACCCTAGCTAAGGCTCCCTCCCCATGGGGACCCAATGCCAACGTCTGGCAATGCCACGCGCCTGGGGTCCAGAAGCGGTGCAGGCTGGCTCGGCATGGAACCTGGAAGCTCACCATGTGGTTTCCCAGCCTGTCTGCAGCTGAGCGAGAGGATTCCGGAGGCCTCCTCGAACAGGGGCCGATCGACGTCTGTGGCCTTGGCAGCCAAAGCCGGATCGTGACCGGCACCGTCCCTTGTGTCCTCAACTCAGCCCTTCGGGGAGACCACTGCCCTGCTGTGGGTTCGGCGCCTGGAGCCTCCTGGGACCTAACCCTAACCCTAACCCTACACCGAACTGGGACCCTCCACCGAAACCTAAGCCGGCCTCGAACCCTAAGCCTGCACTTGAGCCGCCTTGCTGCATGGGCCCTCACTTGAGCCCTCGAGGGAGATCACGAGACCGGAGTCGCTTCGGCCCTGGCGACGTCCCTGGACCGAACCCTAACCCTAGCTAAGGCTGTCTCCCCAAGAGGACCCAATGCCAACGTCTGACAACACCACGCGCCTGGCGTCCGGAAGAGGTGCAGGCTGACTCGGCATGGAACCTGGAAGCTCACCATGTGGTTTCCCAGCCTGTCTGCAGCTGAGCGAGAGGATCCCGGAGGCCTCCTCGAACAGGGGCCGATCGACGTCTGTGGCCTTGGCAGCCAAAACCGGATCGTGACCGGCACCGTCCCTTGTGTCCTCAACTCAGCCCTTCGGGGAGACCACTGCCCTGCTGTGGGTTCGGCGCCTGGAGCCTCCTGGGACCTAACCCTAACCCTAACCGTACCCCGAACAGGGACCCTCCACCGCAACCTAAGCCTGCCTCGAACCCTAACCCTGCAAGTGAGCCGCCTTCTGGCATGGGCCCTCACTTGAGCCCTCGAGGGAGATCACGAGACCGGAGTCGATTCAGCCCTGGCGACGTCCCTGGACCAAACCCTAACCCTAGCTAAGGCTCCCTCCCCATGGGGACCCAATGCCAACGTCTGGCAATGCCACGCGCCTGGGGTCCAGAAGCGGTGCAGGCTGGCTCGGCATGGAACCTGGAAGCTCACCATGTGGTTTCCCAGCCTGTCTGCAGCTGAGCGAGAGGATTCCGGAGGCCTCCTCGAACAGGGGCCGATCGACGTCTGTGGCCTTGGCAGCCAAAGCCGGATCGTGACCGGCACCGTCCCTTGTGTCCTCAACTCAGCCCTTCGGGGAGACCACTGCCCTGCTGTGGGTTCGGCGCCTGGAGCCTCCTGGGACCTAACCCTAACCCTAACCCTACACCGAACTGGGACCCTCCACCGAAACCTAAGCCGGCCTCGAACCCTAAGCCTGCACTTGAGCCGCCTTGCTGCATGGGCCCTCACTTGAGCCCTCGAGGGAGATCACGAGACCGGAGTCGCTTCGGCCCTGGCGACGTCCCTGGACCGAACCCTAACCCTAGCTAAGGCTGTCTCCCCAAGAGGACCCAATGCCAACGTCTGACAACACCACGCGCCTGGCGTCCGGAAGAGGTGCAGGCTGACTCGGCATGGAACCTGGAAGCTCACCATGTGGTTTCCCAGCCTGTCTGCAGCTGAGCGAGAGGATCCCGGAGGCCTCCTCGAACAGGGGCCGATCGACGTCTGTGGCCTTGGCAGCCAAAACCGGATCGTGACCGGCACCGTCCCTTGTGTCCTCAACTCAGCCCTTCGGGGAGACCACTGCCCTGCTGTGGGTTCGGCGCCTGGAGCCTCCTGGGACCTAACCCTAACCCTAACCGTACCCCGAACAGGGACCCTCCACCGCAACCTAAGCCTGCCTCGAACCCTAACCCTGCAAGTGAGCCGCCTTCTGGCATGGGCCCTCACTTGAGCCCTCGAGGGAGATCACGAGACTGGAGTCGATTCAGCCCTGGCGACGTCCCTGGACCAAACCCTAACCCTAGCTAAGGCTCCCTCCCCATGGGGACCCAATGCCAACGTCTGGCAATGCCACGCGCCTGGGGTCCAGAAGCGGTGCAGGCTGGCTCGGCATGGAACCTGGAAGCTCACCATGTGGTTTCCCAGCCTGTCTGCAGCTGAGCGAGAGGATTCCGGAGGCCTCCTCGAACAGGGGCCGATCGACGTCTGTGGCCTTGGCAGCCAAAGCCGGATCGTGACCGGCACCGTCCCTTGTGTCCTCAACTCAGCCCTTCGGGGAGACCACTGCCCTGCTGTGGGTTCGGCGCCTGGAGCCTCCTGGGACCTAACCCTAACCCTAACCCTACACCGAACTGGGACCCTCCACCGAAACCTAAGCCGGCCTCGAACCCTAAGCCTGCACTTGAGCCGCCTTGCTGCATGGGCCCTCACTTGAGCCCTCGAGGGAGATCACGAGACCGGAGTCGCTTCGGCCCTGGCGACGTCCCTGGACCGAACCCTAACCCTAGCTAAGGCTGTCTCCCCAAGAGGACCCAATGCCAACGTCTGACAACACCACGCGCCTGGCGTCCGGAAGAGGTGCAGGCTGACTCGGCATGGAACCTGGAAGCTCACCATGTGGTTTCCCAGCCTGTCTGCAGCTGAGCGAGAGGATCCCGGAGGCCTCCTCGAACAGGGGCCGATCGACGTCTGTGGCCTTGGCAGCCAAAACCGGATCGTGACCGGCACCGTCCCTTGTGTCCTCAACTCAGCCCTTCGGGGAGACCACTGCCCTGCTGTGGGTTCGGCGCCTGGAGCCTCCTGGGACCTAACCCTAACCCTAACCGTACCCCGAACAGGGACCCTCCACCGCAACCTAAGCCTGCCTCGAACCCTAACCCTGCAAGTGAGCCGCCTTCTGGCATGGGCCCTCACTTGAGCCCTCGAGGGAGATCACGAGACTGGAGTCGATTCAGCCCTGGCGACGTCCCTGGACCAAACCCTAACCCTAGCTAAGGCTCCCTCCCCATGGGGACCCAATGCCAACGTCTGGCAATGCCACGCGCCTGGGGTCCAGAAGCGGTGCAGGCTGGCTCGGCATGGAACCTGGAAGCTCACCATGTGGTTTCCCAGCCTGTCTGCAGCTGAGCGAGAGGATTCCGGAGGCCTCCTCGAACAGGGGCCGATCGACGTCTGTGGCCTTGGCAGCCAAAGCCGGATCGTGACCGGCACCGTCCCTTGTGTCCTCAACTCAGCCCTTCGGGGAGACCACTGCCCTGCTGTGGGTTCGGCGCCTGGAGCCTCCTGGGACCTAACCCTAACCCTAACCCTACACCGAACTGGGACCCTCCACCGAAACCTAAGCCGGCCTCGAACCCTAAGCCTGCACTTGAGCCGCCTTGCTGCATGGGCCCTCACTTGAGCCCTCGAGGGAGATCACGAGACCGGAGTCGCTTCGGCCCTGGCGACGTCCCTGGACCGAACCCTAACCCTAGCTAAGGCTGTCTCCCCAAGAGGACCCAATGCCAACGTCTGACAACACCACGCGCCTGGCGTCCGGAAGAGGTGCAGGCTGACTCGGCATGGAACCTGGAAGCTCACCATGTGGTTTCCCAGCCTGTCTGCAGCTGAGCGAGAGGATCCCGGAGGCCTCCTCGAACAGGGGCCGATCGACGTCTGTGGCCTTGGCAGCCAAAACCGGATCGTGACCGGCACCGTCCCTTGTGTCCTCAACTCAGCCCTTCGGGGAGACCACTGCCCTGCTGTGGGTTCGGCGCCTGGAGCCTCCTGGGACCTAACCCTAACCCTAACCGTACCCCGAACAGGGACCCTCCACCGCAACCTAAGCCTGCCTCGAACCCTAACCCTGCAAGTGAGCCGCCTTCTGGCATGGGCCCTCACTTGAGCCCTCGAGGGAGATCACGAGACTGGAGTCGATTCAGCCCTGGCGACGTCCCTGGACCAAACCCTAACCCTAGCTAAGGCTCCCTCCCCATGGGGACCCAATGCCAACGTCTGGCAATGCCACGCGCCTGGGGTCCAGAAGCGGTGCAGGCTGGCTCGGCATGGAACCTGGAAGCTCACCATGTGGTTTCCCAGCCTGTCTGCAGCTGAGCGAGAGGATTCCGGAGGCCTCCTCGAACAGGGGCCGATCGACGTCTGTGGCCTTGGCAGCCAAAGCCGGATCGTGACCGGCACCGTCCCTTGTGTCCTCAACTCAGCCCTTCGGGGAGACCACTGCCCTGCTGTGGGTTCGGCGCCTGGAGCCTCCTGGGACCTAACCCTAACCCTAACCCTACACCGAACTGGGACCCTCCACCGAAACCTAAGCCGGCCTCGAACCCTAAGCCTGCACTTGAGCCGCCTTGCTGCATGGGCCCTCACTTGAGCCCTCGAGGGAGATCACGAGACCGGAGTCGCTTCGGCCCTGGCGACGTCCCTGGACCGAACCCTAACCCTAGCTAAGGCTGTCTCCCCAAGAGGACCCAATGCCAACGTCTGACAACACCACGCGCCTGGCGTCCGGAAGAGGTGCAGGCTGACTCGGCATGGAACCTGGAAGCTCACCATGTGGTTTCCCAGCCTGTCTGCAGCTGAGCGAGAGGATCCCGGAGGCCTCCTCGAACAGGGGCCGATCGACGTCTGTGGCCTTGGCAGCCAAAACCGGATCGTGACCGGCACCGTCCCTTGTGTCCTCAACTCAGCCCTTCGGGGAGACCACTGCCCTGCTGTGGGTTCGGCGCCTGGAGCCTCCTGGGACCTAACCCTAACCCTAACCGTACCCCGAACAGGGACCCTCCACCGCAACCTAAGCCTGCCTCGAACCCTAACCCTGCAAGTGAGCCGCCTTCTGGCATGGGCCCTCACTTGAGCCCTCGAGGGAGATCACGAGACTGGAGTCGATTCAGCCCTGGCGACGTCCCTGGACCAAACCCTAACCCTAGCTAAGGCTCCCTCCCCATGGGGACCCAATGCCAACGTCTGGCAATGCCACGCGCCTGGGGTCCAGAAGCGGTGCAGGCTGGCTCGGCATGGAACCTGGAAGCTCACCATGTGGTTTCCCAGCCTGTCTGCAGCTGAGCGAGAGGATTCCGGAGGCCTCCTCGAACAGGGGCCGATCGACGTCTGTGGCCTTGGCAGCCAAAGCCGGATCGTGACCGGCACCGTCCCTTGTGTCCTCAACTCAGCCCTTCGGGGAGACCACTGCCCTGCTGTGGGTTCGGCGCCTGGAGCCTCCTGGGACCTAACCCTAACCCTAACCCTACACCGAACTGGGACCCTCCACCGAAACCTAAGCCGGCCTCGAACCCTAAGCCTGCACTTGAGCCGCCTTGCTGCATGGGCCCTCACTTGAGCCCTCGAGGGAGATCACGAGACCGGAGTCGCTTCGGCCCTGGCGACGTCCCTGGACCGAACCCTAACCCTAGCTAAGGCTGTCTCCCCAAGAGGACCCAATGCCAACGTCTGACAACACCACGCGCCTGGCGTCCGGAAGAGGTGCAGGCTGACTCGGCATGGAACCTGGAAGCTCACCATGTGGTTTCCCAGCCTGTCTGCAGCTGAGCGAGAGGATCCCGGAGGCCTCCTCGAACAGGGGCCGATCGACGTCTGTGGCCTTGGCAGCCAAAACCGGATCGTGACCGGCACCGTCCCTTGTGTCCTCAACTCAGCCCTTCGGGGAGACCACTGCCCTGCTGTGGGTTCGGCGCCTGGAGCCTCCTGGGACCTAACCCTAACCCTAACCGTACCCCGAACAGGGACCCTCCACCGCAACCTAAGCCTGCCTCGAACCCTAACCCTGCAAGTGAGCCGCCTTCTGGCATGGGCCCTCACTTGAGCCCTCGAGGGAGATCACGAGACTGGAGTCGATTCAGCCCTGGCGACGTCCCTGGACCAAACCCTAACCCTAGCTAAGGCTCCCTCCCCATGGGGACCCAATGCCAACGTCTGGCAATGCCACGCGCCTGGGGTCCAGAAGCGGTGCAGGCTGGCTCGGCATGGAACCTGGAAGCTCACCATGTGGTTTCCCAGCCTGTCTGCAGCTGAGCGAGAGGATTCCGGAGGCCTCCTCGAACAGGGGCCGATCGACGTCTGTGGCCTTGGCAGCCAAAGCCGGATCGTGACCGGCACCGTCCCTTGTGTCCTCAACTCAGCCCTTCGGGGAGACCACTGCCCTGCTGTGGGTTCGGCGCCTGGAGCCTCCTGGGACCTAACCCTAACCCTAACCGTACCCCGAACAGGGACCCTCCACCGCAACCTAAGCCTGCCTCGAACCCTAACCCTGCAAGTGAGCCGCCTTCTGGCATGGGCCCTCACTTGAGCCCTCGAGGGAGATCACGAGACCGGAGTCGATTCAGCCCTGGCGACGTCCCTGGACCAAACCCTAACCCTAGCTAAGGCTCCCTCCCCATGGGGACCCAATGCCAACGTCTGGCAATGCCACGCGCCTGGGGTCCAGAAGCGGTGCAGGCTGGCTCGGCATGGAACCTGGAAGCTCACCATGTGGTTTCCCAGCCTGTCTGCAGCTGAGCGAGAGGATTCCGGAGGCCTCCTCGAACAGGGGCCGATCGACGTCTGTGGCCTTGGCAGCCAAAGCCGGATCGTGACCGGCACCGTCCCTTGTGTCCTCAACTCAGCCCTTCGGGGAGACCACTGCCCTGCTGTGGGTTCGGCGCCTGGAGCCTCCTGGGACCTAACCCTAACCCTAACCCTACACCGAACTGGGACCCTCCACCGAAACCTAAGCCGGCCTCGAACCCTAAGCCTGCACTTGAGCCGCCTTGCTGCATGGGCCCTCACTTGAGCCCTCGAGGGAGATCACGAGACCGGAGTCGCTTCGGCCCTGGCGACGTCCCTGGACCGAACCCTAACCCTAGCTAAGGCTGTCTCCCCAAGAGGACCCAATGCCAACGTCTGACAACACCACGCGCCTGGCGTCCGGAAGAGGTGCAGGCTGACTCGGCATGGAACCTGGAAGCTCACCATGTGGTTTCCCAGCCTGTCTGCAGCTGAGCGAGAGGATCCCGGAGGCCTCCTCGAACAGGGGCCGATCGACGTCTGTGGCCTTGGCAGCCAAAACCGGATCGTGACCGGCACCGTCCCTTGTGTCCTCAACTCAGCCCTTCGGGGAGACCACTGCCCTGCTGTGGGTTCGGCGCCTGGAGCCTCCTGGGACCTAACCCTAACCCTAACCGTACCCCGAACAGGGACCCTCCACCGCAACCTAAGCCTGCCTCGAACCCTAACCCTGCAAGTGAGCCGCCTTCTGGCATGGGCCCTCACTTGAGCCCTCGAGGGAGATCACGAGACCGGAGTCGATTCAGCCCTGGCGACGTCCCTGGACCAAACCCTAACCCTAGCTAAGGCTCCCTCCCCATGGGGACCCAATGCCAACGTCTGGCAATGCCACGCGCCTGGGGTCCAGAAGCGGTGCAGGCTGGCTCGGCATGGAACCTGGAAGCTCACCATGTGGTTTCCCAGCCTGTCTGCAGCTGAGCGAGAGGATTCCGGAGGCCTCCTCGAACAGGGGCCGATCGACGTCTGTGGCCTTGGCAGCCAAAGCCGGATCGTGACCGGCACCGTCCCTTGTGTCCTCAACTCAGCCCTTCGGGGAGACCACTGCCCTGCTGTGGGTTCGGCGCCTGGAGCCTCCTGGGACCTAACCCTAACCCTAACCCTACACCGAACTGGGACCCTCCACCGAAACCTAAGCCGGCCTCGAACCCTAAGCCTGCACTTGAGCCGCCTTGCTGCATGGGCCCTCACTTGAGCCCTCGAGGGAGATCACGAGACCGGAGTCGCTTCGGCCCTGGCGACGTCCCTGGACCGAACCCTAACCCTAGCTAAGGCTGTCTCCCCAAGAGGACCCAATGCCAACGTCTGACAACACCACGCGCCTGGCGTCCGGAAGAGGTGCAGGCTGACTCGGCATGGAACCTGGAAGCTCACCATGTGGTTTCCCAGCCTGTCTGCAGCTGAGCGAGAGGATCCCGGAGGCCTCCTCGAACAGGGGCCGATCGACGTCTGTGGCCTTGGCAGCCAAAACCGGATCGTGACCGGCACCGTCCCTTGTGTCCTCAACTCAGCCCTTCGGGGAGACCACTGCCCTGCTGTGGGTTCGGCGCCTGGAGCCTCCTGGGACCTAACCCTAACCCTAACCGTACCCCGAACAGGGACCCTCCACCGCAACCTAAGCCTGCCTCGAACCCTAACCCTGCAAGTGAGCCGCCTTCTGGCATGGGCCCTCACTTGAGCCCTCGAGGGAGATCACGAGACCGGAGTCGATTCAGCCCTGGCGACGTCCCTGGACCAAACCCTAACCCTAGCTAAGGCTCCCTCCCCATGGGGACCCAATGCCAACGTCTGGCAATGCCACGCGCCTGGGGTCCAGAAGCGGTGCAGGCTGGCTCGGCATGGAACCTGGAAGCTCACCATGTGGTTTCCCAGCCTGTCTGCAGCTGAGCGAGAGGATTCCGGAGGCCTCCTCGAACAGGGGCCGATCGACGTCTGTGGCCTTGGCAGCCAAAGCCGGATCGTGACCGGCACCGTCCCTTGTGTCCTCAACTCAGCCCTTCGGGGAGACCACTGCCCTGCTGTGGGTTCGGCGCCTGGAGCCTCCTGGGACCTAACCCTAACCCTAACCCTACACCGAACTGGGACCCTCCACCGAAACCTAAGCCGGCCTCGAACCCTAAGCCTGCACTTGAGCCGCCTTGCTGCATGGGCCCTCACTTGAGCCCTCGAGGGAGATCACGAGACCGGAGTCGCTTCGGCCCTGGCGACGTCCCTGGACCGAACCCTAACCCTAGCTAAGGCTGTCTCCCCAAGAGGACCCAATGCCAACGTCTGACAACACCACGCGCCTGGCGTCCGGAAGAGGTGCAGGCTGACTCGGCATGGAACCTGGAAGCTCACCATGTGGTTTCCCAGCCTGTCTGCAGCTGAGCGAGAGGATCCCGGAGGCCTCCTCGAACAGGGGCCGATCGACGTCTGTGGCCTTGGCAGCCAAAACCGGATCGTGACCGGCACCGTCCCTTGTGTCCTCAACTCAGCCCTTCGGGGAGACCACTGCCCTGCTGTGGGTTCGGCGCCTGGAGCCTCCTGGGACCTAACCCTAACCCTAACCGTACCCCGAACAGGGACCCTCCACCGCAACCTAAGCCTGCCTCGAACCCTAACCCTGCAAGTGAGCCGCCTTCTGGCATGGGCCCTCACTTGAGCCCTCGAGGGAGATCACGAGACCGGAGTCGATTCAGCCCTGGCGACGTCCCTGGACCAAACCCTAACCCTAGCTAAGGCTCCCTCCCCATGGGGACCCAATGCCAACGTCTGGCAATGCCACGCGCCTGGGGTCCAGAAGCGGTGCAGGCTGGCTCGGCATGGAACCTGGAAGCTCACCATGTGGTTTCCCAGCCTGTCTGCAGCTGAGCGAGAGGATTCCGGAGGCCTCCTCGAACAGGGGCCGATCGACGTCTGTGGCCTTGGCAGCCAAAGCCGGATCGTGACCGGCACCGTCCCTTGTGTCCTCAACTCAGCCCTTCGGGGAGACCACTGCCCTGCTGTGGGTTCGGCGCCTGGAGCCTCCTGGGACCTAACCCTAACCCTAACCCTACACCGAACTGGGACCCTCCACCGAAACCTAAGCCGGCCTCGAACCCTAAGCCTGCACTTGAGCCGCCTTGCTGCATGGGCCCTCACTTGAGCCCTCGAGGGAGATCACGAGACCGGAGTCGCTTCGGCCCTGGCGACGTCCCTGGACCGAACCCTAACCCTAGCTAAGGCTGTCTCCCCAAGAGGACCCAATGCCAACGTCTGACAACACCACGCGCCTGGCGTCCGGAAGAGGTGCAGGCTGACTCGGCATGGAACCTGGAAGCTCACCATGTGGTTTCCCAGCCTGTCTGCAGCTGAGCGAGAGGATCCCGGAGGCCTCCTCGAACAGGGGCCGATCGACGTCTGTGGCCTTGGCAGCCAAAACCGGATCGTGACCGGCACCGTCCCTTGTGTCCTCAACTCAGCCCTTCGGGGAGACCACTGCCCTGCTGTGGGTTCGGCGCCTGGAGCCTCCTGGGACCTAACCCTAACCCTAACCGTACCCCGAACAGGGACCCTCCACCGCAACCTAAGCCTGCCTCGAACCCTAACCCTGCAAGTGAGCCGCCTTCTGGCATGGGCCCTCACTTGAGCCCTCGAGGGAGATCACGAGACTGGAGTCGATTCAGCCCTGGCGACGTCCCTGGACCAAACCCTAACCCTAGCTAAGGCTCCCTCCCCATGGGGACCCAATGCCAACGTCTGGCAATGCCACGCGCCTGGGGTCCAGAAGCGGTGCAGGCTGGCTCGGCATGGAACCTGGAAGCTCACCATGTGGTTTCCCAGCCTGTCTGCAGCTGAGCGAGAGGATTCCGGAGGCCTCCTCGAACAGGGGCCGATCGACGTCTGTGGCCTTGGCAGCCAAAGCCGGATCGTGACCGGCACCGTCCCTTGTGTCCTCAACTCAGCCCTTCGGGGAGACCACTGCCCTGCTGTGGGTTCGGCGCCTGGAGCCTCCTGGGACCTAACCCTAACCCTAACCCTACACCGAACTGGGACCCTCCACCGAAACCTAAGCCGGCCTCGAACCCTAAGCCTGCACTTGAGCCGCCTTGCTGCATGGGCCCTCACTTGAGCCCTCGAGGGAGATCACGAGACCGGAGTCGCTTCGGCCCTGGCGACGTCCCTGGACCGAACCCTAACCCTAGCTAAGGCTGTCTCCCCAAGAGGACCCAATGCCAACGTCTGACAACACCACGCGCCTGGCGTCCGGAAGAGGTGCAGGCTGACTCGGCATGGAACCTGGAAGCTCACCATGTGGTTTCCCAGCCTGTCTGCAGCTGAGCGAGAGGATCCCGGAGGCCTCCTCGAACAGGGGCCGATCGACGTCTGTGGCCTTGGCAGCCAAAACCGGATCGTGACCGGCACCGTCCCTTGTGTCCTCAACTCAGCCCTTCGGGGAGACCACTGCCCTGCTGTGGGTTCGGCGCCTGGAGCCTCCTGGGACCTAACCCTAACCCTAACCGTACCCCGAACAGGGACCCTCCACCGCAACCTAAGCCTGCCTCGAACCCTAACCCTGCAAGTGAGCCGCCTTCTGGCATGGGCCCTCACTTGAGCCCTCGAGGGAGATCACGAGACTGGAGTCGATTCAGCCCTGGCGACGTCCCTGGACCAAACCCTAACCCTAGCTAAGGCTCCCTCCCCATGGGGACCCAATGCCAACGTCTGGCAATGCCACGCGCCTGGGGTCCAGAAGCGGTGCAGGCTGGCTCGGCATGGAACCTGGAAGCTCACCATGTGGTTTCCCAGCCTGTCTGCAGCTGAGCGAGAGGATTCCGGAGGCCTCCTCGAACAGGGGCCGATCGACGTCTGTGGCCTTGGCAGCCAAAGCCGGATCGTGACCGGCACCGTCCCTTGTGTCCTCAACTCAGCCCTTCGGGGAGACCACTGCCCTGCTGTGGGTTCGGCGCCTGGAGCCTCCTGGGACCTAACCCTAACCCTAACCCTACACCGAACTGGGACCCTCCACCGAAACCTAAGCCGGCCTCGAACCCTAAGCCTGCACTTGAGCCGCCTTGCTGCATGGGCCCTCACTTGAGCCCTCGAGGGAGATCACGAGACCGGAGTCGCTTCGGCCCTGGCGACGTCCCTGGACCGAACCCTAACCCTAGCTAAGGCTGTCTCCCCAAGAGGACCCAATGCCAACGTCTGACAACACCACGCGCCTGGCGTCCGGAAGAGGTGCAGGCTGACTCGGCATGGAACCTGGAAGCTCACCATGTGGTTTCCCAGCCTGTCTGCAGCTGAGCGAGAGGATCCCGGAGGCCTCCTCGAACAGGGGCCGATCGACGTCTGTGGCCTTGGCAGCCAAAACCGGATCGTGACCGGCACCGTCCCTTGTGTCCTCAACTCAGCCCTTCGGGGAGACCACTGCCCTGCTGTGGGTTCGGCGCCTGGAGCCTCCTGGGACCTAACCCTAACCCTAACCGTACCCCGAACAGGGACCCTCCACCGCAACCTAAGCCTGCCTCGAACCCTAACCCTGCAAGTGAGCCGCCTTCTGGCATGGGCCCTCACTTGAGCCCTCGAGGGAGATCACGAGACTGGAGTCGATTCAGCCCTGGCGACGTCCCTGGACCAAACCCTAACCCTAGCTAAGGCTCCCTCCCCATGGGGACCCAATGCCAACGTCTGGCAATGCCACGCGCCTGGGGTCCAGAAGCGGTGCAGGCTGGCTCGGCATGGAACCTGGAAGCTCACCATGTGGTTTCCCAGCCTGTCTGCAGCTGAGCGAGAGGATTCCGGAGGCCTCCTCGAACAGGGGCCGATCGACGTCTGTGGCCTTGGCAGCCAAAGCCGGATCGTGACCGGCACCGTCCCTTGTGTCCTCAACTCAGCCCTTCGGGGAGACCACTGCCCTGCTGTGGGTTCGGCGCCTGGAGCCTCCTGGGACCTAACCCTAACCCTAACCGTACCCCGAACAGGGACCCTCCACCGCAACCTAAGCCTGCCTCGAACCCTAACCCTGCAAGTGAGCCGCCTTCTGGCATGGGCCCTCACTTGAGCCCTCGAGGGAGATCACGAGACCGGAGTCGATTCAGCCCTGGCGACGTCCCTGGACCAAACCCTAACCCTAGCTAAGGCTCCCTCCCCATGGGGACCCAATGCCAACGTCTGGCAATGCCACGCGCCTGGGGTCCAGAAGCGGTGCAGGCTGGCTCGGCATGGAACCTGGAAGCTCACCATGTGGTTTCCCAGCCTGTCTGCAGCTGAGCGAGAGGATTCCGGAGGCCTCCTCGAACAGGGGCCGATCGACGTCTGTGGCCTTGGCAGCCAAAGCCGGATCGTGACCGGCACCGTCCCTTGTGTCCTCAACTCAGCCCTTCGGGGAGACCACTGCCCTGCTGTGGGTTCGGCGCCTGGAGCCTCCTGGGACCTAACCCTAACCCTAACCCTACACCGAACTGGGACCCTCCACCGAAACCTAAGCCGGCCTCGAACCCTAAGCCTGCACTTGAGCCGCCTTGCTGCATGGGCCCTCACTTGAGCCCTCGAGGGAGATCACGAGACCGGAGTCGCTTCGGCCCTGGCGACGTCCCTGGACCGAACCCTAACCCTAGCTAAGGCTGTCTCCCCAAGAGGACCCAATGCCAACGTCTGACAACACCACGCGCCTGGCGTCCGGAAGAGGTGCAGGCTGACTCGGCATGGAACCTGGAAGCTCACCATGTGGTTTCCCAGCCTGTCTGCAGCTGAGCGAGAGGATCCCGGAGGCCTCCTCGAACAGGGGCCGATCGACGTCTGTGGCCTTGGCAGCCAAAACCGGATCGTGACCGGCACCGTCCCTTGTGTCCTCAACTCAGCCCTTCGGGGAGACCACTGCCCTGCTGTGGGTTCGGCGCCTGGAGCCTCCTGGGACCTAACCCTAACCCTAACCGTACCCCGAACAGGGACCCTCCACCGCAACCTAAGCCTGCCTCGAACCCTAACCCTGCAAGTGAGCCGCCTTCTGGCATGGGCCCTCACTTGAGCCCTCGAGGGAGATCACGAGACCGGAGTCGATTCAGCCCTGGCGACGTCCCTGGACCAAACCCTAACCCTAGCTAAGGCTCCCTCCCCATGGGGACCCAATGCCAACGTCTGGCAATGCCACGCGCCTGGGGTCCAGAAGCGGTGCAGGCTGGCTCGGCATGGAACCTGGAAGCTCACCATGTGGTTTCCCAGCCTGTCTGCAGCTGAGCGAGAGGATTCCGGAGGCCTCCTCGAACAGGGGCCGATCGACGTCTGTGGCCTTGGCAGCCAAAGCCGGATCGTGACCGGCACCGTCCCTTGTGTCCTCAACTCAGCCCTTCGGGGAGACCACTGCCCTGCTGTGGGTTCGGCGCCTGGAGCCTCCTGGGACCTAACCCTAACCCTAACCCTACACCGAACTGGGACCCTCCACCGAAACCTAAGCCGGCCTCGAACCCTAAGCCTGCACTTGAGCCGCCTTGCTGCATGGGCCCTCACTTGAGCCCTCGAGGGAGATCACGAGACCGGAGTCGCTTCGGCCCTGGCGACGTCCCTGGACCGAACCCTAACCCTAGCTAAGGCTGTCTCCCCAAGAGGACCCAATGCCAACGTCTGACAACACCACGCGCCTGGCGTCCGGAAGAGGTGCAGGCTGACTCGGCATGGAACCTGGAAGCTCACCATGTGGTTTCCCAGCCTGTCTGCAGCTGAGCGAGAGGATCCCGGAGGCCTCCTCGAACAGGGGCCGATCGACGTCTGTGGCCTTGGCAGCCAAAACCGGATCGTGACCGGCACCGTCCCTTGTGTCCTCAACTCAGCCCTTCGGGGAGACCACTGCCCTGCTGTGGGTTCGGCGCCTGGAGCCTCCTGGGACCTAACCCTAACCCTAACCGTACCCCGAACAGGGACCCTCCACCGCAACCTAAGCCTGCCTCGAACCCTAACCCTGCAAGTGAGCCGCCTTCTGGCATGGGCCCTCACTTGAGCCCTCGAGGGAGATCACGAGACTGGAGTCGATTCAGCCCTGGCGACGTCCCTGGACCAAACCCTAACCCTAGCTAAGGCTCCCTCCCCATGGGGACCCAATGCCAACGTCTGGCAATGCCACGCGCCTGGGGTCCAGAAGCGGTGCAGGCTGGCTCGGCATGGAACCTGGAAGCTCACCATGTGGTTTCCCAGCCTGTCTGCAGCTGAGCGAGAGGATTCCGGAGGCCTCCTCGAACAGGGGCCGATCGACGTCTGTGGCCTTGGCAGCCAAAGCCGGATCGTGACCGGCACCGTCCCTTGTGTCCTCAACTCAGCCCTTCGGGGAGACCACTGCCCTGCTGTGGGTTCGGCGCCTGGAGCCTCCTGGGACCTAACCCTAACCCTAACCCTACACCGAACTGGGACCCTCCACCGAAACCTAAGCCGGCCTCGAACCCTAAGCCTGCACTTGAGCCGCCTTGCTGCATGGGCCCTCACTTGAGCCCTCGAGGGAGATCACGAGACCGGAGTCGCTTCGGCCCTGGCGACGTCCCTGGACCGAACCCTAACCCTAGCTAAGGCTGTCTCCCCAAGAGGACCCAATGCCAACGTCTGACAACACCACGCGCCTGGCGTCCGGAAGAGGTGCAGGCTGACTCGGCATGGAACCTGGAAGCTCACCATGTGGTTTCCCAGCCTGTCTGCAGCTGAGCGAGAGGATCCCGGAGGCCTCCTCGAACAGGGGCCGATCGACGTCTGTGGCCTTGGCAGCCAAAGCCGGATCGTGACCGGCACCGTCCCTTGTGTCCTCAACTCAGCCCTTCGGGGAGACCACTGCCCTGCTGTGGGTTCGGCGCCTGGAGCCTCCTGGGACCTAACCCTAACCCTAACCGTACCCCGAACAGGGACCCTCCACCGCAACCTAAGCCTGCCTCGAACCCTAACCCTGCAAGTGAGCCGCCTTCTGGCATGGGCCCTCACTTGAGCCCTCGAGGGAGATCACGAGACCGGAGTCGATTCAGCCCTGGCGACGTCCCTGGACCAAACCCTAACCCTAGCTAAGGCTCCCTCCCCATGGGGACCCAATGCCAACGTCTGACAATGCCACGCGCCTGGGGTCCAGAAGCGGTGCAGGCTGGCTCGGCATGGAACCTGGAAGCTCACCATGTGGTTTCCCAGCCTGTCTGCAGCTGAGCGAGAGGATTCCGGAGGCCTCCTCGAACAGGGGCCGATCGACGTCTGTGGCCTTGGCAGCCAAAGCCGGATCGTGACCGGCACCGTCCCTTGTGTCCTCAACTCAGCCCTTCGGGGAGACCACTGCCCTGCTGTGGGTTCGGCGCCTGGAGCCTCCTGGGACCTAACCCTAACCCTAACCGTACCCCGAACAGGGACCCTCCACCGCAACCTAAGCCTGCCTCGAACCCTAACCCTGCAAGTGAGCCGCCTTGCTGGCATGGGCCCTCACTTGAGCCCTCGAGGGAGATCACGAGACCGGAGTCGATTCAGCCCTGGCGACGTCCCTGGACCAAACCCTAACCCTAGCTAAGGCTCCCTCCCCATGGGGACCCAATGCCAACGTCTGGCAATGCCACGCGCCTGGGGTCCAGAAGCGGTGCAGGCTGGCTCGGCATGGAACCTGGAAGCTCACCATGTGGTTTCCCAGCCTGTCTGCAGCTGAGCGAGAGGATTCCGGAGGCCTCCTCGAACAGGGGCCGATCGACGTCTGTGGCCTTGGCAGCCAAAGCCGGATCGTGACCGGCACCGTCCCTTGTGTCCTCAACTCAGCCCTTCGGGGAGACCACTGCCCTGCTGTGGGTTCGGCGCCTGGAGCCTCCTGGGACCTAACCCTAACCCTAACCCTACACCGAACTGGGACCCTCCACCGAAACCTAAGCCGGCCTCGAACCCTAAGCCTGCACTTGAGCCGCCTTGCTGCATGGGCCCTCACTTGAGCCCTCGAGGGAGATCACGAGACCGGAGTCGCTTCGGCCCTGGCGACGTCCCTGGACCGAACCCTAACCCTAGCTAAGGCTGTCTCCCCAAGAGGACCCAATGCCAACGTCTGACAACACCACGCGCCTGGCGTCCGGAAGAGGTGCAGGCTGACTCGGCATGGAACCTGGAAGCTCACCATGTGGTTTCCCAGCCTGTCTGCAGCTGAGCGAGAGGATTCCGGAGGCCTCCTCGAACAGGGGCCGATCGACGTCTGTGGCCTTGGCAGCCAAAGCCGGATCGTGACCGGCACCGTCCCTTGTGTCCTCAACTCAGCCCTTCGGGGAGACCACTGCCCTGCTGTGGGTTCGGCGCCTGGAGCCTCCTGGGACCTAACCCTAACCCTAACCGTACCCCGAACAGGGACCCTCCACCGCAACCTAAGCCTGCCTCGAACCCTAACCCTGCAAGTGAGCCGCCTTCTGGCATGGGCCCTCACTTGAGCCCTCGAGGGAGATCACGAGACCGGAGTCGATTCAGCCCTGGCGACGTCCCTGGACCAAACCCTAACCCTAGCTAAGGCTCCCTCCCCATGGGGACCCAATGCCAACGTCTGGCAATGCCACGCGCCTGGGGTCCAGAAGCGGTGCAGGCTGGCTCGGCATGGAACCTGGAAGCTCACCATGTGGTTTCCCAGCCTGTCTGCAGCTGAGCGAGAGGATTCCGGAGGCCTCCTCGAACAGGGGCCGATCGACGTCTGTGGCCTTGGCAGCCAAAGCCGGATCGTGACCGGCACCGTCCCTTGTGTCCTCAACTCAGCCCTTCGGGGAGACCACTGCCCTGCTGTGGGTTCGGCGCCTGGAGCCTCCTGGGACCTAACCCTAACCCTAACCGTACCCCGAACAGGGACCCTCCACCGCAACCTAAGCCTGCCTCGAACCCTAACCCTGCAAGTGAGCCGCCTTCTGGCATGGGCCCTCACTTGAGCCCTCGAGGGAGATCACGAGACCGGAGTCGATTCAGCCCTGGCGACGTCCCTGGACCAAACCCTAACCCTAGCTAAGGCTCCCTCCCCATGGGGACCCAATGCCAACGTCTGGCAATGCCACGCGCCTGGGGTCCAGAAGCGGTGCAGGCTGGCTCGGCATGGAACCTGGAAGCTCACCATGTGGTTTCCCAGCCTGTCTGCAGCTGAGCGAGAGGATTCCGGAGGCCTCCTCGAACAGGGGCCGATCGACGTCTGTGGCCTTGGCAGCCAAAGCCGGATCGTGACCGGCACCGTCCCTTGTGTCCTCAACTCAGCCCTTCGGGGAGACCACTGCCCTGCTGTGGGTTCGGCGCCTGGAGCCTCCTGGGACCTAACCCTAACCCTAACCCTACACCGAACTGGGACCCTCCACCGAAACCTAAGCCGGCCTCGAACCCTAAGCCTGCACTTGAGCCGCCTTGCTGCATGGGCCCTCACTTGAGCCCTCGAGGGAGATCACGAGACCGGAGTCGCTTCGGCCCTGGCGACGTCCCTGGACCGAACCCTAACCCTAGCTAAGGCTGTCTCCCCAAGAGGACCCAATGCCAACGTCTGACAACACCACGCGCCTGGCGTCCGGAAGAGGTGCAGGCTGACTCGGCATGGAACCTGGAAGCTCACCATGTGGTTTCCCAGCCTGTCTGCAGCTGAGCGAGAGGATCCCGGAGGCCTCCTCGAACAGGGGCCGATCGACGTCTGTGGCCTTGGCAGCCAAAACCGGATCGTGACCGGCACCGTCCCTTGTGTCCTCAACTCAGCCCTTCGGGGAGACCACTGCCCTGCTGTGGGTTCGGCGCCTGGAGCCTCCTGGGACCTAACCCTAACCCTAACCGTACCCCGAACAGGGACCCTCCACCGCAACCTAAGCCTGCCTCGAACCCTAACCCTGCAAGTGAGCCGCCTTCTGGCATGGGCCCTCACTTGAGCCCTCGAGGGAGATCACGAGACCGGAGTCGATTCAGCCCTGGCGACGTCCCTGGACCAAACCCTAACCCTAGCTAAGGCTCCCTCCCCATGGGGACCCAATGCCAACGTCTGGCAATGCCACGCGCCTGGGGTCCAGAAGCGGTGCAGGCTGGCTCGGCATGGAACCTGGAAGCTCACCATGTGGTTTCCCAGCCTGTCTGCAGCTGAGCGAGAGGATTCCGGAGGCCTCCTCGAACAGGGGCCGATCGACGTCTGTGGCCTTGGCAGCCAAAGCCGGATCGTGACCGGCACCGTCCCTTGTGTCCTCAACTCAGCCCTTCGGGGAGACCACTGCCCTGCTGTGGGTTCGGCGCCTGGAGCCTCCTGGGACCTAACCCTAACCCTAACCGTACCCCGAACAGGGACCCTCCACCGCAACCTAAGCCTGCCTCGAACCCTAACCCTGCAAGTGAGCCGCCTTCTGCATGGGCCCTCACTTGAGCCCTCGAGGGAGATCACGAGACCGGAGTCGATTCAGCCCTGGCGACGTCCCTGGACCAAACCCTAACCCTAGCTAAGGCTCCCTCCCCATGGGGACCCAATGCCAACGTCTGACAACACCACGCGCCTGGGGTCCAGAAGCGGTGCAGGCTGACTCGGCATGGAACCTGGAAGCTCACCATGTGGTTTCCCAGCCTGTCTGCAGCTGAGCGAGAGGATTCCGGAGGCCTCCTCGAACAGGGGCCGATCGACGTCTGTGGCCTTGGCAGCCAAAGCCGGATCGTGACCGGCACCGTCCCTTGTGTCCTCAACTCAGCCCTTCGGGGAGACCACTGCCCTGCTGTGGGTTCGGCGCCTGGAGCCTCCTGGGACCTAACCCTAACCCTAACCGTACCCCGAACAGGGACCCTCCACCGCAACCTAAGCCTGCCTCGAACCCTAACCCTGCAAGTGAGCCGCCTTCTGGCATGGGCCCTCACTTGAGCCCTCGAGGGAGATCACGAGACCGGAGTCGATTCAGCCCTGGCGACGTCCCTGGACCAAACCCTAACCCTAGCTAAGGCTCCCTCCCCATGGGGACCCAATGCCAACGTCTGGCAATGCCACGCGCCTGGGGTCCAGAAGCGGTGCAGGCTGGCTCGGCATGGAACCTGGAAGCTCACCATGTGGTTTCCCAGCCTGTCTGCAGCTGAGCGAGAGGATTCCGGAGGCCTCCTCGAACAGGGGCCGATCGACGTCTGTGGCCTTGGCAGCCAAAGCCGGATCGTGACCGGCACCGTCCCTTGTGTCCTCAACTCAGCCCTTCGGGGAGACCACTGCCCTGCTGTGGGTTCGGCGCCTGGAGCCTCCTGGGACCTAACCCTAACCCTAACCCTACACCGAACTGGGACCCTCCACCGAAACCTAAGCCGGCCTCGAACCCTAAGCCTGCACTTGAGCCGCCTTGCTGCATGGGCCCTCACTTGAGCCCTCGAGGGAGATCACGAGACCGGAGTCGCTTCGGCCCTGGCGACGTCCCTGGACCGAACCCTAACCCTAGCTAAGGCTGTCTCCCCAAGAGGACCCAATGCCAACGTCTGACAACACCACGCGCCTGGCGTCCGGAAGAGGTGCAGGCTGACTCGGCATGGAACCTGGAAGCTCACCATGTGGTTTCCCAGCCTGTCTGCAGCTGAGCGAGAGGATCCCGGAGGCCTCCTCGAACAGGGGCCGATCGACGTCTGTGGCCTTGGCAGCCAAAGCCGGATCGTGACCGGCACCGTCCCTTGTGTCCTCAACTCAGCCCTTCGGGGAGACCACTGCCCTGCTGTGGGTTCGGCGCCTGGAGCCTCCTGGGACCTAACCCTAACCCTAACCGTACCCCGAACAGGGACCCTCCACCGCAACCTAAGCCTGCCTCGAACCCTAACCCTGCAAGTGAGCCGCCTTCTGGCATGGGCCCTCACTTGAGCCCTCGAGGGAGATCACGAGACTGGAGTCGATTCAGCCCTGGCGACGTCCCTGGACCAAACCCTAACCCTAGCTAAGGCTCCCTCCCCATGGGGACCCAATGCCAACGTCTGGCAATGCCACGCGCCTGGGGTCCAGAAGCGGTGCAGGCTGGCTCGGCATGGAACCTGGAAGCTCACCATGTGGTTTCCCAGCCTGTCTGCAGCTGAGCGAGAGGATTCCGGAGGCCTCCTCGAACAGGGGCCGATCGACGTCTGTGGCCTTGGCAGCCAAAGCCGGATCGTGACCGGCACCGTCCCTTGTGTCCTCAACTCAGCCCTTCGGGGAGACCACTGCCCTGCTGTGGGTTCGGCGCCTGGAGCCTCCTGGGACCTAACCCTAACCCTAACCCTACACCGAACTGGGACCCTCCACCGAAACCTAAGCCGGCCTCGAACCCTAAGCCTGCACTTGAGCCGCCTTGCTGCATGGGCCCTCACTTGAGCCCTCGAGGGAGATCACGAGACCGGAGTCGCTTCGGCCCTGGCGACGTCCCTGGACCGAACCCTAACCCTAGCTAAGGCTGTCTCCCCAAGAGGACCCAATGCCAACGTCTGACAACACCACGCGCCTGGCGTCCGGAAGAGGTGCAGGCTGACTCGGCATGGAACCTGGAAGCTCACCATGTGGTTTCCCAGCCTGTCTGCAGCTGAGCGAGAGGATCCCGGAGGCCTCCTCGAACAGGGGCCGATCGACGTCTGTGGCCTTGGCAGCCAAAACCGGATCGTGACCGGCACCGTCCCTTGTGTCCTCAACTCAGCCCTTCGGGGAGACCACTGCCCTGCTGTGGGTTCGGCGCCTGGAGCCTCCTGGGACCTAACCCTAACCCTAACCGTACCCCGAACAGGGACCCTCCACCGCAACCTAAGCCTGCCTCGAACCCTAACCCTGCAAGTGAGCCGCCTTCTGGCATGGGCCCTCACTTGAGCCCTCGAGGGAGATCACGAGACTGGAGTCGATTCAGCCCTGGCGACGTCCCTGGACCAAACCCTAACCCTAGCTAAGGCTCCCTCCCCATGGGGACCCAATGCCAACGTCTGGCAATGCCACGCGCCTGGGGTCCAGAAGCGGTGCAGGCTGGCTCGGCATGGAACCTGGAAGCTCACCATGTGGTTTCCCAGCCTGTCTGCAGCTGAGCGAGAGGATTCCGGAGGCCTCCTCGAACAGGGGCCGATCGACGTCTGTGGCCTTGGCAGCCAAAGCCGGATCGTGACCGGCACCGTCCCTTGTGTCCTCAACTCAGCCCTTCGGGGAGACCACTGCCCTGCTGTGGGTTCGGCGCCTGGAGCCTCCTGGGACCTAACCCTAACCCTAACCGTACCCCGAACAGGGACCCTCCACCGCAACCTAAGCCTGCCTCGAACCCTAACCCTGCAAGTGAGCCGCCTTCTGGCATGGGCCCTCACTTGAGCCCTCGAGGGAGATCACGAGACCGGAGTCGATTCAGCCCTGGCGACGTCCCTGGACCAAACCCTAACCCTAGCTAAGGCTCCCTCCCCATGGGGACCCAATGCCAACGTCTGGCAATGCCACGCGCCTGGGGTCCAGAAGCGGTGCAGGCTGGCTCGGCATGGAACCTGGAAGCTCACCATGTGGTTTCCCAGCCTGTCTGCAGCTGAGCGAGAGGATTCCGGAGGCCTCCTCGAACAGGGGCCGATCGACGTCTGTGGCCTTGGCAGCCAAAGCCGGATCGTGACCGGCACCGTCCCTTGTGTCCTCAACTCAGCCCTTCGGGGAGACCACTGCCCTGCTGTGGGTTCGGCGCCTGGAGCCTCCTGGGACCTAACCCTAACCCTAACCCTACACCGAACTGGGACCCTCCACCGAAACCTAAGCCGGCCTCGAACCCTAAGCCTGCACTTGAGCCGCCTTGCTGCATGGGCCCTCACTTGAGCCCTCGAGGGAGATCACGAGACCGGAGTCGCTTCGGCCCTGGCGACGTCCCTGGACCGAACCCTAACCCTAGCTAAGGCTGTCTCCCCAAGAGGACCCAATGCCAACGTCTGACAACACCACGCGCCTGGCGTCCGGAAGAGGTGCAGGCTGACTCGGCATGGAACCTGGAAGCTCACCATGTGGTTTCCCAGCCTGTCTGCAGCTGAGCGAGAGGATCCCGGAGGCCTCCTCGAACAGGGGCCGATCGACGTCTGTGGCCTTGGCAGCCAAAACCGGATCGTGACCGGCACCGTCCCTTGTGTCCTCAACTCAGCCCTTCGGGGAGACCACTGCCCTGCTGTGGGTTCGGCGCCTGGAGCCTCCTGGGACCTAACCCTAACCCTAACCGTACCCCGAACAGGGACCCTCCACCGCAACCTAAGCCTGCCTCGAACCCTAACCCTGCAAGTGAGCCGCCTTCTGGCATGGGCCCTCACTTGAGCCCTCGAGGGAGATCACGAGACTGGAGTCGATTCAGCCCTGGCGACGTCCCTGGACCAAACCCTAACCCTAGCTAAGGCTCCCTCCCCATGGGGACCCAATGCCAACGTCTGGCAATGCCACGCGCCTGGGGTCCAGAAGCGGTGCAGGCTGGCTCGGCATGGAACCTGGAAGCTCACCATGTGGTTTCCCAGCCTGTCTGCAGCTGAGCGAGAGGATTCCGGAGGCCTCCTCGAACAGGGGCCGATCGACGTCTGTGGCCTTGGCAGCCAAAGCCGGATCGTGACCGGCACCGTCCCTTGTGTCCTCAACTCAGCCCTTCGGGGAGACCACTGCCCTGCTGTGGGTTCGGCGCCTGGAGCCTCCTGGGACCTAACCCTAACCCTAACCCTACACCGAACTGGGACCCTCCACCGAAACCTAAGCCGGCCTCGAACCCTAAGCCTGCACTTGAGCCGCCTTGCTGCATGGGCCCTCACTTGAGCCCTCGAGGGAGATCACGAGACCGGAGTCGCTTCGGCCCTGGCGACGTCCCTGGACCGAACCCTAACCCTAGCTAAGGCTGTCTCCCCAAGAGGACCCAATGCCAACGTCTGACAACACCACGCGCCTGGCGTCCGGAAGAGGTGCAGGCTGACTCGGCATGGAACCTGGAAGCTCACCATGTGGTTTCCCAGCCTGTCTGCAGCTGAGCGAGAGGATCCCGGAGGCCTCCTCGAACAGGGGCCGATCGACGTCTGTGGCCTTGGCAGCCAAAACCGGATCGTGACCGGCACCGTCCCTTGTGTCCTCAACTCAGCCCTTCGGGGAGACCACTGCCCTGCTGTGGGTTCGGCGCCTGGAGCCTCCTGGGACCTAACCCTAACCCTAACCGTACCCCGAACAGGGACCCTCCACCGCAACCTAAGCCTGCCTCGAACCCTAACCCTGCAAGTGAGCCGCCTTCTGGCATGGGCCCTCACTTGAGCCCTCGAGGGAGATCACGAGACTGGAGTCGATTCAGCCCTGGCGACGTCCCTGGACCAAACCCTAACCCTAGCTAAGGCTCCCTCCCCATGGGGACCCAATGCCAACGTCTGGCAATGCCACGCGCCTGGGGTCCAGAAGCGGTGCAGGCTGGCTCGGCATGGAACCTGGAAGCTCACCATGTGGTTTCCCAGCCTGTCTGCAGCTGAGCGAGAGGATTCCGGAGGCCTCCTCGAACAGGGGCCGATCGACGTCTGTGGCCTTGGCAGCCAAAGCCGGATCGTGACCGGCACCGTCCCTTGTGTCCTCAACTCAGCCCTTCGGGGAGACCACTGCCCTGCTGTGGGTTCGGCGCCTGGAGCCTCCTGGGACCTAACCCTAACCCTAACCCTACACCGAACTGGGACCCTCCACCGAAACCTAAGCCGGCCTCGAACCCTAAGCCTGCACTTGAGCCGCCTTGCTGCATGGGCCCTCACTTGAGCCCTCGAGGGAGATCACGAGACCGGAGTCGCTTCGGCCCTGGCGACGTCCCTGGACCGAACCCTAACCCTAGCTAAGGCTGTCTCCCCAAGAGGACCCAATGCCAACGTCTGACAACACCACGCGCCTGGCGTCCGGAAGAGGTGCAGGCTGACTCGGCATGGAACCTGGAAGCTCACCATGTGGTTTCCCAGCCTGTCTGCAGCTGAGCGAGAGGATCCCGGAGGCCTCCTCGAACAGGGGCCGATCGACGTCTGTGGCCTTGGCAGCCAAAACCGGATCGTGACCGGCACCGTCCCTTGTGTCCTCAACTCAGCCCTTCGGGGAGACCACTGCCCTGCTGTGGGTTCGGCGCCTGGAGCCTCCTGGGACCTAACCCTAACCCTAACCGTACCCCGAACAGGGACCCTCCACCGCAACCTAAGCCTGCCTCGAACCCTAACCCTGCAAGTGAGCCGCCTTCTGGCATGGGCCCTCACTTGAGCCCTCGAGGGAGATCACGAGACTGGAGTCGATTCAGCCCTGGCGACGTCCCTGGACCAAACCCTAACCCTAGCTAAGGCTCCCTCCCCATGGGGACCCAATGCCAACGTCTGGCAATGCCACGCGCCTGGGGTCCAGAAGCGGTGCAGGCTGGCTCGGCATGGAACCTGGAAGCTCACCATGTGGTTTCCCAGCCTGTCTGCAGCTGAGCGAGAGGATTCCGGAGGCCTCCTCGAACAGGGGCCGATCGACGTCTGTGGCCTTGGCAGCCAAAGCCGGATCGTGACCGGCACCGTCCCTTGTGTCCTCAACTCAGCCCTTCGGGGAGACCACTGCCCTGCTGTGGGTTCGGCGCCTGGAGCCTCCTGGGACCTAACCCTAACCCTAACCGTACCCCGAACAGGGACCCTCCACCGCAACCTAAGCCTGCCTCGAACCCTAACCCTGCAAGTGAGCCGCCTTCTGGCATGGGCCCTCACTTGAGCCCTCGAGGGAGATCACGAGACCGGAGTCGATTCAGCCCTGGCGACGTCCCTGGACCAAACCCTAACCCTAGCTAAGGCTCCCTCCCCATGGGGACCCAATGCCAACGTCTGGCAATGCCACGCGCCTGGGGTCCAGAAGCGGTGCAGGCTGGCTCGGCATGGAACCTGGAAGCTCACCATGTGGTTTCCCAGCCTGTCTGCAGCTGAGCGAGAGGATTCCGGAGGCCTCCTCGAACAGGGGCCGATCGACGTCTGGTCTGTGGCCTTGGCAGCCAAAGCCGGATCGTGACCGGCACCGTCCCTTGTGTCCTCAACTCAGCCCTTCGGGGAGACCACTGCCCTGCTGTGGGTTCGGCGCCTGGAGCCTCCTGGGACCTAACCCTAACCCTAACCCTACACCGAACTGGGACCCTCCACCGAAACCTAAGCCGGCCTCGAACCCTAAGCCTGCACTTGAGCCGCCTTGCTGCATGGGCCCTCACTTGAGCCCTCGAGGGAGATCACGAGACCGGAGTCGCTTCGGCCCTGGCGACGTCCCTGGACCGAACCCTAACCCTAGCTAAGGCTGTCTCCCCAAGAGGACCCAATGCCAACGTCTGACAACACCACGCGCCTGGCGTCCGGAAGAGGTGCAGGCTGACTCGGCATGGAACCTGGAAGCTCACCATGTGGTTTCCCAGCCTGTCTGCAGCTGAGCGAGAGGATCCCGGAGGCCTCCTCGAACAGGGGCCGATCGACGTCTGTGGCCTTGGCAGCCAAAACCGGATCGTGACCGGCACCGTCCCTTGTGTCCTCAACTCAGCCCTTCGGGGAGACCACTGCCCTGCTGTGGGTTCGGCGCCTGGAGCCTCCTGGGACCTAACCCTAACCCTAACCGTACCCCGAACAGGGACCCTCCACCGCAACCTAAGCCTGCCTCGAACCCTAACCCTGCAAGTGAGCCGCCTTCTGGCATGGGCCCTCACTTGAGCCCTCGAGGGAGATCACGAGACTGGAGTCGATTCAGCCCTGGCGACGTCCCTGGACCAAACCCTAACCCTAGCTAAGGCTCCCTCCCCATGGGGACCCAATGCCAACGTCTGGCAATGCCACGCGCCTGGGGTCCAGAAGCGGTGCAGGCTGGCTCGGCATGGAACCTGGAAGCTCACCATGTGGTTTCCCAGCCTGTCTGCAGCTGAGCGAGAGGATTCCGGAGGCCTCCTCGAACAGGGGCCGATCGACGTCTGTGGCCTTGGCAGCCAAAGCCGGATCGTGACCGGCACCGTCCCTTGTGTCCTCAACTCAGCCCTTCGGGGAGACCACTGCCCTGCTGTGGGTTCGGCGCCTGGAGCCTCCTGGGACCTAACCCTAACCCTAACCCTACACCGAACTGGGACCCTCCACCGAAACCTAAGCCGGCCTCGAACCCTAAGCCTGCACTTGAGCCGCCTTGCTGCATGGGCCCTCACTTGAGCCCTCGAGGGAGATCACGAGACCGGAGTCGCTTCGGCCCTGGCGACGTCCCTGGACCGAACCCTAACCCTAGCTAAGGCTGTCTCCCCAAGAGGACCCAATGCCAACGTCTGACAACACCACGCGCCTGGCGTCCGGAAGAGGTGCAGGCTGACTCGGCATGGAACCTGGAAGCTCACCATGTGGTTTCCCAGCCTGTCTGCAGCTGAGCGAGAGGATTCCGGAGGCCTCCTCGAACAGGGGCCGATCGACGTCTGTGGCCTTGGCAGCCAAAACCGGATCGTGACCGGCACCGTCCCTTGTGTCCTCAACTCAGCCCTTCGGGGAGACCACTGCCCTGCTGTGGGTTCGGCGCCTGGAGCCTCCTGGGACCTAACCCTAACCCTAACCGTACCCCGAACAGGGACCCTCCACCGCAACCTAAGCCTGCCTCGAACCCTAACCCTGCAAGTGAGCCGCCTTCTGGCATGGGCCCTCACTTGAGCCCTCGAGGGAGATCACGAGACTGGAGTCGATTCAGCCCTGGCGACGTCCCTGGACCAAACCCTAACCCTAGCTAAGGCTCCCTCCCCATGGGGACCCAATGCCAACGTCTGGCAATGCCACGCGCCTGGGGTCCAGAAGCGGTGCAGGCTGGCTCGGCATGGAACCTGGAAGCTCACCATGTGGTTTCCCAGCCTGTCTGCAGCTGAGCGAGAGGATTCCGGAGGCCTCCTCGAACAGGGGCCGATCGACGTCTGTGGCCTTGGCAGCCAAAGCCGGATCGTGACCGGCACCGTCCCTTGTGTCCTCAACTCAGCCCTTCGGGGAGACCACTGCCCTGCTGTGGGTTCGGCGCCTGGAGCCTCCTGGGACCTAACCCTAACCCTAACCGTACCCCGAACAGGGACCCTCCACCGCAACCTAAGCCTGCCTCGAACCCTAACCCTGCAAGTGAGCCGCCTTCTGGCATGGGCCCTCACTTGAGCCCTCGAGGGAGATCACGAGACTGGAGTCGATTCAGCCCTGGCGACGTCCCTGGACCAAACCCTAACCCTAGCTAAGGCTCCCTCCCCATGGGGACCCAATGCCAACGTCTGGCAATGCCACGCGCCTGGGGTCCAGAAGCGGTGCAGGCTGGCTCGGCATGGAACCTGGAAGCTCACCATGTGGTTTCCCAGCCTGTCTGCAGCTGAGCGAGAGGATTCCGGAGGCCTCCTCGAACAGGGGCCGATCGACGTCTGTGGCCTTGGCAGCCAAAGCCGGATCGTGACCGGCACCGTCCCTTGTGTCCTCAACTCAGCCCTTCGGGGAGACCACTGCCCTGCTGTGGGTTCGGCGCCTGGAGCCTCCTGGGACCTAACCCTAACCCTAACCCTACACCGAACTGGGACCCTCCACCGAAACCTAAGCCGGCCTCGAACCCTAAGCCTGCACTTGAGCCGCCTTGCTGCATGGGCCCTCACTTCAGCCCTCGAGGGAGATCACGAGACCGGAGTCGCTTCGGCCCTGGCGACGTCCCTGGACCGAACCCTAACCCTAGCTAAGGCTGTCTCCCCAAGAGGACCCAATGCCAACGTCTGACAACACCACGCGCCTGGCGTCCGGAAGAGGTGCAGGCTGACTCGGCATGGAACCTGGAAGCTCACCATGTGGTTTCCCAGCCTGTCTGCAGCTGAGCGAGAGGATCCCGGAGGCCTCCTCGAACAGGGGCCGATCGACGTCTGTGGCCTTGGCAGCCAAAACCGGATCGTGACCGGCACCGTCCCTTGTGTCCTCAACTCAGCCCTTCGGGGAGACCACTGCCCTGCTGTGGGTTCGGCGCCTGGAGCCTCCTGGGACCTAACCCTAACCCTAACCGTACCCCGAACAGGGACCCTCCACCGCAACCTAAGCCTGCCTCGAACCCTAACCCTGCAAGTGAGCCGCCTTCTGGCATGGGCCCTCACTTGAGCCCTCGAGGGAGATCACGAGACTGGAGTCGATTCAGCCCTGGCGACGTCCCTGGACCAAACCCTAACCCTAGCTAAGGCTCCCTCCCCATGGGGACCCAATGCCAACGTCTGGCAATGCCACGCGCCTGGGGTCCAGAAGCGGTGCAGGCTGGCTCGGCATGGAACCTGGAAGCTCACCATGTGGTTTCCCAGCCTGTCTGCAGCTGAGCGAGAGGATTCCGGAGGCCTCCTCGAACAGGGGCCGATCGACGTCTGGTCTGTGGCCTTGGCAGCCAAAGCCGGATCGTGACCGGCACCGTCCCTTGTGTCCTCAACTCAGCCCTTCGGGGAGACCACTGCCCTGCTGTGGGTTCGGCGCCTGGAGCCTCCTGGGACCTAACCCTAACCCTAACCCTACACCGAACTGGGACCCTCCACCGAAACCTAAGCCGGCCTCGAACCCTAAGCCTGCACTTGAGCCGCCTTGCTGCATGGGCCCTCACTTGAGCCCTCGAGGGAGATCACGAGACCGGAGTCGCTTCGGCCCTGGCGACGTCCCTGGACCGAACCCTAACCCTAGCTAAGGCTGTCTCCCCAAGAGGACCCAATGCCAACGTCTGACAACACCACGCGCCTGGCGTCCGGAAGAGGTGCAGGCTGACTCGGCATGGAACCTGGAAGCTCACCATGTGGTTTCCCAGCCTGTCTGCAGCTGAGCGAGAGGATTCCGGAGGCCTCCTCGAACAGGGGCCGATCGACGTCTGGTCTGTGGCCTTGGCAGCCAAAGCCGGATCGTGACCGGCACCGTCCGTTGTGTCCTCAACTCAGCCCTTCGGGGAGACCACTGCCCTGCTGTGGGTTCGGCGCCTGGAGCCTCCTGGGACCTAACCCTAACCCTAACCCTACACCGAACTGGGACCCTCCACCGAAACCTAAGCCGGCCTCGAACCCTAAGCCTGCACTTGAGCCGCCTTTCTGCATGGGCCCTCACTTGAGCCCTCGAGGGAGATCACGAGACCGGAGTCGCTTCAGCCCTGGCGACGTCCCTGGACCGAACCCTAACCCTAGCTAAGGCTGTCTCCCCAAGAGGACCCAATGCCAACGTCTGACAACACCACGCGCCTGGCGTCCGGAAGAGGTGCAGGCTGACTCGGCATGGAACCTGGAAGCTCACCATGTGGTTTCCCAGCCTGTCTGCAGCTGAGCGAGAGGATTCCGGAGGCCTCCTCGAACAGGGGCCGATCGACGTCTGTGGCCTTGGCAGCCAAAGACGGATCGTGACCGGCACCGTCCCTTGTGTCCTCAACTCAGCCCTTCGGGGAGACCACTGCCCTGCTGTGGGTTCGGCGCCTGGAGCCTCCTGGGACCTAACCCTAACCCTAACCGTACCCCGAACAGGGACCCTCCACCGCAACCTAAGCCTGCCTCGAACCCTAACCCTGCAAGTGAGCCGCCTTCTGGCATGGGCCCTCACTTGAGCCCTCGAGGGAGATCACGAGACTGGAGTCGATTCAGCCCTGGCGACGTCCCTGGACCAAACCCTAACCCTAGCTAAGGCTCCCTCCCCATGGGGACCCAATGCCAACGTCTGGCAACACCAGGTGCCTGGGGTCCAGAAGCGGTGCAGGCTGGCTCGGCATGGAACCTGGAAGCTCACAATGTGGTTTCCCAGCCTGTCTGCAGCTGAGCGAGAGGATTCCGGAGGCCTCCTCGAACAGGGGCCAATCGACGTCTGTGGCCTTGGCAGCCAAAGCCGGATCGTGACCGGCACCGTCCCTTGTGTCCTCAACTCAGCCCTTCAGGGAGACCACTGCCCTGCTGTGGGTTCGGCGCCTGGAGCCTCCTGGGACCTAACCCTAACCCTAACCCTACACCGAACTGGGACCCTCCACCGAAACCTAAGCCGGCCTCGAACCCTAACCTTGCACTTGAGCTGCCCCCTCGCATGGGCCCTCACTTCAGCCCTCGAGGGAGATCACGAGACCGGAGTCGCTTTGGCCCTGGCGACGTCCCTGGACTGTACCCTAACCCTAGCTAAGGCTCTCTCCCCATTGTGACCCATTGCCAAAATCTCACAACGCCACGCGCCTGGAGTCCAGAAGCGGTGCAGGCTCACTCAGTCTGGAATCTGGAAGCTCACCATATCGTTTCCCATTCCCTGCTGCAGCTGCCCGAGAGAATTCCTGAGGCCTCCCCGACCAGTGGCCCATCGATGCGTGTCGCCTTGGCAGCCATGACTGGTCCTGGCCGGCACCCTCCCTTGTGTCCTCAACTTAGCCCTAAGCCGGCCTTGAACCCTATCCCTTCATTTTAACCTCACCTTCGCATGGGCCCTCACTTCATCTCTCGAGGGAGATCTCGAGACTGGAGTCGCTTCGATCCTGGCTACGTCCCTGGTCCAAAGACCAACCGTAGCTAAGGCTCTCTCCCCTTGGGGACTCAATCCCAAGGTCTGGCAACACCACGCGCCTGGGGTTCCAGAAGCGGGGCAGTGTCCCTCGGCATGGTGCCTGGAACCTCACAATGTCGTTCTGCAGGCTCGGCTGCAGTTGTCTGAGAGAATTCCTGAGGCCTACCCGACCAGTGGCCCATAGAGTTGCGTGGCCTTGGAAGCCAAAGACTGAACCTTACCGGCCCTCTCCCCTGTGCCCTCAACTTAGCCCATTCGGGAGACCACTGCCCTGCTGTGGGTTCAGTACCTGGAGCCTCTTGGGTCCTAACCCAAACCCTACCCCTAACCTGAAACCTCAACCGAATCCTAACCCAAACTTGAAACCTAATCAAACACTTGACCCCCGCTGTCTCCTGGTCCCTTACTTCATTCCTCTAGGGAGATCACGAGACTGGAGTTGCTTTGGCCCTGGCAACGTCCTTGACCGAACCCTAACCCTAGCTCAGACTCTCTCCCAATGGGGATGTAAGCAACAAACCACAAATCGTCTATGAGAAAAATTGAAGAAACCCAAAGAAATGGAAAACATTCCATGCTCACATATTAGAAGAACAATCATTGTTAAGATGTCAATACTACCAAAGCAATCGACACACTCAATGCAATCCCTATCAAAATAACACGAGCTTTCTCCACAGAGCTAGAACAAACAACCCTAAAATGTGTAAGGAGCCAGAAAAGATACCAAAAGCCAAAGTCATGTTGAAAAAGAAAACAAAGGTGGAAACATAACTATTTTGAATTTATGGTGTATTAGAAAGCTGCATTCATCAAGACAGTATGTACAGGCACAGAAACGGAGACAGACGTCAATGGAACAGAATATGGAACCCAGAAATATACCCTCAAACATATGGTGAGTAACCTTTGTTAACACAGAAAGAATATCCAATGGAATAAGAGTCTCTTCAGCAAATGCTACTAGGAATACTGGACAGTGAGAATGATGAACCTGGACACTGTTCTTAAACGACACACACACACACTCACACACACACACACACACACACACACACACACACACACACCTCAAAATGGATGAATGATCTAAATGTAAGTCAGGAACCATCAAAATCCTAGAGGAGATAACAGGCAATGTACCTCCTTGATCCTGGCCGCAGCAACTTCTCGCTTGTCATGTTTCCAGAAGCAAGGGTAATAAAAACCACAATGAACTATTGGGTCCTGAAGATAAAAAGCTTCTGCACAGCAGAGGACACAATCAGAAAAACTGAAAGGCCACTGAATGAAATGGAAGAAGATATTTGCAGGTGACATATCAGATAAAGGGTTAGTATCCAAAATCTATAAAAAATTATCACACTCAACACCCAAAAACCAAATAATCCAGTGAAGAAATGGGCAAATACATGAAGAGACACTTTAAGAAAGAAGACATCCAGATTGGTCACACATGAAAAGATGCTCAATCTCACTCACCATCACTGAGATACAATTCAAAACCACAATGAGATATCCCCTCACATCTATTAGATGGCTAAAATTAACATCTCCAGAAACGACAGATGTTGGCAAGGATGCAGGGAAAGGGAACCCTTTTGCAATGCTGGTGGGAATGCAAAGTGGTGTAGCCACTCTGGAAAATAGTATGGAGATTCGACACAAAAACAAAAAATAGAACTACACTAGGACCCAGCAATTGCAATACTAGGTATTTTTCCAAAGGATACACTAACGCTTACTGGAAGTGGCACATGTACTCCAATGTTTAAAGCAGCATTATCAACAATAGCTAAGTTATGCAAAGAGCCCAAATGACCACTGACAGATGAACGGATAAAGAAGATATGGTATATTCATACAATGGACTATTACTCGGCGATCAAAAAGAATGAAATCTCGCTATTTGCAACAACGTGGATGGAACCGGACTCTATTACGCTAAGCAAAATATGTCAGAGAAAGACACACATCCTATGATTTCTCTCATCTGTCGAATTTAATAAAACTGATGAATATAGTGCAAGGAAAGCAAAAATAAGATACAAACAGAGAGGGAGTCAAATGATAAGAGACTGTTAAATAGAGGGAAGAATCTCAGGGTTCCTGGAGGGTTACTGAATAGGGGTATGGGCTAAATGGGTGATGGGCATTAGGGGTGGACCTTGGGATGAGTATTGGGTATATTTTGTACTTGATGGATCACTAAATTCTACTGCTGAAACTGTATTCCTCTATAAGGTAACTAACTTGGGCTTAAATTTTAAAAAGAAGAAATAATAAAAAGAAGTAAACAAATGTACCACCAGTCAAAAGAAAAGAATATTTAAATCGGACTCTTGAGTGGAAAGGAAAGACTAAAAGTGTTACAGACAAGAAAGGATCAGAGAAAACATCAAGAAACAATGACAAAACAACTAGTAGAATGGGACTAAATGTATACCTATCAATAATCACTCTGAATATAAATGGACTAAATGCTCCAATCAAAAGACATTGGATAGGGCGTCAGAATGGACAAAACAAACAAACAAACAAACAAAAAACAATGTCTATCTAGATGCTGCCTACAAAGCCTTATTTGGACTTAAGTCTCCTGTAGATTTGAAGTGAGGAAATGAAGAAATATTTATCATGCCAATAATGTCAAAAGAAAGCCAGTAGAAATACTTATATCAGGCAAAATAAACTTTAAAACCGAGACTCTATTTTGGTACCCTTTGAGTAAATACCTAATAGTGACATTGCATGCACCCAATATTTATATCAGAATTATCAACAGTAGCCAAACTATGGAGAAAACCCAAGTATCCATCAACTGATGAAGGTGTAAAGAAGTTGTGGTGTGTGTGTGTATGTATACGTATGTATATGCATATGTACGTATGTGTGTGTTCATATATACATACATACGTATAGACAATGAAATATAACTCAGCCTCAAGAAGAATGAAATCTTGCCATTTGTAACGATGTGGATGGAGCTCGAATGTATTATGCTAAGTGAAATATGTCAATCAGAGAAAGACACATATATGATTTCAGTCATGTGGAATTTAAGAAACAAAACACATGAAAACTAGGGAAGGAGCCAGGAAAAGAGAAGCGTGGTAACAAACCACATGAGTCTCTTAATGTTAGAGAAAAAAAAAGTGAAAGTTGATGGAGGGAGATGGGTCAGCGCTGGGCTAGATGGAGGACGAGCATTAAGGAGAGCACATGTTGTGATGAGCACTGGGTGTTGTATGTAAAGGATGAATCACCGAATTCTACTCCTAAATCCGAGAATGCACTGTATGTCAACTAAGACTTAAATTAAAATAAATAAATAAATACATACATACATACATACATACATACATACATAAAGCTATAACAAGAGATGAAGACAGACACGATCTCATACTAAAGGGGACAGCCAAACAAGAAGATCCAATGATTGTAAATTTTGATGCACCCAACATGCGATCACCAAGTATATAAAACATTTAGCAACAACCATAAAGGAACGCATTTATAATAATATGATGATAGTAGAAGACCCTAACACATCACTCACATCAATGGACAGAACCTATAAACAGAAAGTCAAGAAGGAAACAATGGCTTTGAATGACACACTGGACCAGAAGGGTTTAACAGATACATTCAGAACACTCCATACTAAAATGGCAGAGTACACATTCTTTTCAAGCATACCTGGGGCGTTTTCCAGAATTGATCACATTCTAGGTCACAAATCAGGCCTCAAGAGGTACCCAACAACAGAGATCAGACCAAGCATCTTTTCTAACCACAAATCTAGGAAACTTGAAGTCAACCACAAAAAAAGGGCGGGGGGGGGGGGGGGGGGGGGAAGGCCAGAAATAAAGGGAGGTTAAATAACATGCTACTAAATGAATGGGTCAAACAGGAAATAAATGAGAAAATACACTGAAACAAATGAAAATGAAAATGAAAATACACTGGTAAAACCCTTTGGAATGCGGCAAAAGCAGTCTATGATGGAAGTATATAGCAATACAAGCCTACCTTAAAGAGAAAGAAAAATCTCAAACAATCCTAACTTACACCTAAAGGAAAGAGAAAAAGAGCAGCAGAAGGAAGGAAATGATAGAGTTTAGGGCAGAAATAAGGAATATAGAAACCAAAAAGACACTAGACCAAATCAATGAAACCAGTGGCTTGTTCTTTGAAAGCAGTATTCAACTTGAAAACCTCCTGGGCAGACTCTTCACAAAGAAGTCAGAAAGGACTCAAATAAATAAAATCACAAATAAGAAAGGAGAAATAACAGTCCACACCACAAAAATACAATTAGAAGGTAATATTATGAACAACTATATGCAACTAATTGGACACTCTGAGAAAAATGGACAAATTCCTAGAAACACACAAACTACCAAAACTGAAACAGGAAGATACCTAAAATCTGAAAACAGAAAGATACCACATCAGTAATTAAAAGAATCTCCCCCCAACACAAGAGTTCAGGGCCAGATGGCTTCATTGATGAATTCTACCATCCATTTAAGGAAGAGGTAATATGTATTCTCCTCGAATTATTACAAAAAATAAAAAAAGAAGGAAAACTTACAAATTCCTCGTATGAGGCCGTCATTACCCTGATACCAAAACGAGATGAAGCCTCCACTAAAACCGAAAACTGCAGTGGCACCTGTGTGGGTCGGTCAGTTTACTGTCCAACTCTTAATTTTGGATTAGGACATTATCTTGTGGTGCGTGGGTTCGAGTCCCACGTTGGGCCCTGCCATGACAGTGTGGGGCATGGCCAGGATTCTCTCTCTCCCTGTCTCTCTGCCCCTCCCTCACTTTCATGTACTCTAAGGAAAGAAATAAACATTTAAAACAATGTTTAAAAAATTTAAATAAAACTGCAGAGCAATAGCCTGATGACTATGTATGCCGAAATTCTCATTAAAATACCTTCAAATTAAAGTCAACAATACATTAATAGAATCATTTACCATAATCAAGTGGGATGTATTCCTGGGCTGCAAGGGTGGTTCCAAATTCACAAATCAATCAACATGATGCACCACAGTAATAGAAGAAAGGATAAGAACAATATGATGCTTTCAACAGATGCAGGAAAACTATTTGATAAAATGTCACATCCATTCATGATAAAAAACCTCAGCAAAGTACATTGAGACTCAACCTACCTGCACATAATAAAGGTCATCTAGGAAAAACCCACAGCTCATCTCATCCTCAATGGGGAAAAATTGAAAGTTTTTCTTCCAAAGTCAGGGCCAAGATAGGAATGACCCCTCTCACCACTGTTATCCCACATAGTACGGGAAACCCTAACCACAGCACTCAGACAACAAAAAGAAATAAGAGGCATCCAAATCGGCAAAGAAGAAGTAGCACTTTCGCTATTTGGAACTGACATGATATGTTCTATAAAAAACATGAAAGGCTCCCTTAAAAATTGCTAGAATTGATATATGAATTCGACAAGTCACAATATACAGAAATCAAGGAACATAGATGTATTGAATTTCTAACACAAATCATGAATTAACACAGAGAGAAAGTAAGGGATCAATCCCATTGACAGACTCACAAATACCATAAGAAACCAGGAATAAACCTAGCCAAAGAGGTGAAAGACCTGTACTCTAAAGGTTATGAAACACTGATGAAATAAATGGAAGAGGACACCAAGAAATGGACATACATTTCATGTTCATGGATGGGAAGCACAAAATACTGTTAAAATGTCAACACTCCTCAAAACAATCTACACATGTAATGAAATCCCTATCACACTAACAAAAACATTTGTCACAGAACTGGAACAAATAATCTCAAAATTTGTATGGAATGACAAAAGTCCCCAAACAGCCAAACCAAACTTGTAGAAGAAAAGCAAAGCTGGGGACATCACAATTCCAGACTTTAGGTTATATTACAAAGCTATACTGATCAGAACAGTATGATCAGTATGTCCGTACTGAACAGTACTGACAAAACAACAACAAAAAATAACAACAACAACAAACTCATATGCATAGATCAATAGCATGGAAACCTAGAAATAAACTCATACCTCTATGGTCAATTAACTCTCAACAAAGCAGGAAAGAACATCCAATGGAAAAAAAGATAGTCTTGGGACACATGGGTGGCCCAGTCACGAAAGCATGTGATGGTGGATTCAGCTCAGGTCATGATCTCAGGGCAGTGCAGAGCATGCGTGGGATTCTCTCTGTCCATATCTCTCTGCCCCTCTTCTGCATGCTCTCTCTCTCTCTCTCTCTCTCTCTAAAATAAATACATAAATTTTAAAAAAGGCTCCTCAACATATGGTTTTGGAAAAACTGGACAGCAATCTGCAAAACAAAACAAAAACAACGGACCACTTTCTTACAACATACACCAAAATAAATCCAACATGGACAAAGACCTATATGTGAAACCTGAAACCATAAAAATCCCAGAGGATAACACGGGTAGTATCTTACTTGACATTGCCTGTACAAACGTCTTTGTAGATATATCTCTAGAGGTAAGGGAAACACAAGCAAACATAATGAGACTTTATAAAAATTAAAACCTTCCGTCACCAAGGAAATAATCAACAAAACTAAAACATCAACAGAATGATATTTGCAAACGACATTGGATAAAGGGTTAGTGTCCAAAATATATACAGTTATACAGCACCCAAAAAATGAGAAATCTGATTAAAAATGGGCAGAAGACACGAATGGACATTTCCCGAAGGAAGACATATACATGGCCAAGAGACACATGAAAAAATGCTCAACAATACTGATCTTCAGGGAAATACAATTCAAAAGTACAATGAGATAACACATCCCATCTGTCACAATGACGAAAATCAATGAAGGATGAAACAGCAAGTGTTGCCAAGGATGTGAGGAAAGAATAACCCTCTTGCACTGTGGGTAGGAATGCAAACTGGTGCAGCCACTCTGGAAAACCACATGGAGATGTCAAAAAACAAAACAAAACTGGAAATAGAAGGACCAATCCAGCAATTTCACTACAAGGTATTTCCACAAAGAATACGAAATCTTCAAAGGGATACATGCACCGTGATGTTTACAGCAGCATTTTCTACAAAAGCCAAATTAGAGAAACTATCCAAGCATCCATCAACTGATGAATAAATTGAGATGTGGTATATGGAATGTAATATTATTTAGCCGTAAAAACATGAAATCTTGCCATTTGCCACGAGGTGGATGGAGAGAGAGAATGTTATGCTGGGTGAAATAAGCCTGTCAGAGAAAGACAAATACCCAATGATTTCACTAACACATGGCAAGAAAACAAAACAAAGGGGTGGGGGAGGAGACAAACGGACTCTTAACTAGGAAACAAACTGAGAAGTTCCACAGCGAGGTGAGGGAATGGGTGAAACAGCTGATGGGGATTAACAAGGGCACCTGGGATGAGCACCAGGTGACGTGTGGAAGTGTTGCTCTATATTGGACACCTGAAACTAATATTACACTGTGTCTTCACTCACTGGAATTTAAATTAAAAGATAACATAAGGTTAATGAGACTTACCTACCAGGTTTTCTGTAGTTTTCAATCACTTCACTAGGTTGGAAAAATAACCATGAGATTTTTTAAAAAGCATGTATGATGTGTGGGACAGTTTGTGCCCTTACCTTGGTCTCTGGTTCCAGCAGGACTCGGAACATGGGTCCCAGTTCATTCTTCTAGAAGTTCGTGAGACGAGCATTTCATGTATCCACGTCCTAATTGAATGCAGCTCCCGTGCTTCGGAATTTCTGTTAGGGTTACTTCCCGGAAACAAGCCTGAATCTGGAACAAACCATCGACTGCATCTATGAGGTGATGTCGTGGGACCCCGCAATCCACAAGTCCTTTAGTAAAATACGTCTTGTTCAAAAACTGTCCGGGAAGGGGTGCAATGAAACACAGGAACAGCCCAGAAAATGCAAAGGCCTGTGCAGCTCAGCAACCAGCTTGACCAGGGAAGCCACCCGGCGCCCCCTCCTCAGCACTCAGTACAACGTGGCAGCTTCTCTCTGGCGACTCAGGAGATGCCAAGTTGCTGCTAAGCTCCCAAGGTCTCCCCTGGGGCGGGTGGCAGAACCTGCTGGAAATGCAGCTCTGCTCTCTGTACTGAGGCACCGGCAGAGGCCTGAGTCCTCTGAGAGCAATCTAAGCCCTTCCTGCTCTGAGGTGCCCTGGGTCAGAAAAGCAGATGGTGCGCCCTCTGCTGGCTATCACTGCCCAGCAGAGGAACCCGCCCCTCCCGGTCTGTGGTGCTCGAGCTCTCTCTGCTGGCCACCATGGGAATTCCTTCAATGTTGAAGGCCCTGGTTGCTCAGCTGAGAGACCGAAGGTGCTCTGGGCAACTAAGCCTGTTCTCCACATTGGGAAGGCTTTTAGTGACAGGGCCTGGGACACAAAATCTTTTCCTTCTCCTTTCTTGTGACTGAAGAATGAAACCGAATTTATTAACGTAATGACATCATTTGTAATGTTTTAAGCAATATTCACAGAAAAACAGACCACCAATTTACACATGCTGAACAAGAGGAAATTTTATTTACCACCAAAATACTTAGGTTAGATAAAAAATGGACACCTTTGAGAGAGAGAGATACCGGCGTCCAGCTATGGAGTGAATGAGTCCTAGGGATACAAGGGACAGCCAATGGAAGGGAGCCAATCCTGTCATAATATGTTGCATGCTTTCACATGATAGCTACACTTGTGGTTAAGTACAACATAATGTATAGACATACGGAATGACAACAATGTATGCCTAAAACTAACACAACAAATGTGTGAACAATATTTCAATTAAAAATAGACATCCTTTACACTATCTTTAATTTCTTCTTCTTTGCCAATAAACTATCATTCCTGGGGCGCTTGGGTGGCTTAGTCGGTTAAGCGTCCGACTTTGACTCAAGTCATGATTTTGCAGTCCATGAGTTTGAGCCCCGCATCGGGCTCTGTCCTGAGAGTTCAGAGCCTCGAGCCTGCCTCAGATTCGGTGTCTCCCACTCTATCCCCCTCCCCAGCTCGGGTTCTCTCAAAAAAAGAAACATTAAAAATGAAAAATCATTCCTCATTTAGAATCTGTGAATGTCCATTTATTCCAGATTCTCTAACATCACCTTCTTGATGTTGAAAGCTTATCTGAAAAGTCGCTAATAATATCTTTGATGACACAAATGTCACAAGGTCAGAATGCAACTTACAGGGAGCCACACATCTGTTGTGAATTTACAGTGTGTATCCTTGGCTAATATTTCCAATGAAATGTGCTTTAGGGATACGGATGGATGAAATAATGTCCATCAGTCATATAGGTCAATTTCCTATAGAACTATTATGCCTTCAATTACTAATTGCCATCTCTTCAGAATTAAAAGAAAGCTGGGTCAAGAAAATGTCTTTGAATTTGATGTAAGAGAAGACTAGGGTGTTTTAAAGGGTCCACCTACCTTCTGGAATCCTCAGATTGGTTGTGGACAGGAGGATAGCAACCTATGATTTGGATGCACACCGCTAGTCCCAGAGGGAGGATATGGACCTTATTGTCAAATTTTTTTTTTTATCAATATTACTAGTCCACCTCTGCCAGGTCCAGACTGCAGGACCTGGGGACAACACAATGCCTGATGCTTGGGTTCAGAACTTGAGAAAGGCCAGCCGGTGGGGGAGGGGGGAAATCCAACAGAGCCTGGGGCAGTGAGGGAGATGGCCCTGGGACACCTCCCCATAGGGCAGGCCATGGAGTTTACCTGCCAAAGAGCAGCACACTCTCTCTCAAGACATCCCTCTCCATGACAGAACGTGAGGCTGAACCTCACAATTCCAGAGGAAATGAGGGCTACACATCTTTTCAATTCCAATGGCCTCTGCAGAACTTGGACCCAGGGATGTTGGAGTCTTGGGGTCATGGAACTCTGATGCCCATGATACAAGCCCTTTCTGCCCCAGCACTCAGAGCCACTCCATACATCCCCTCTCCCCTGGCCCATCTAACCCTGTCCACATACCCGGACCAGGTCTCTACTTTCCTCCTTGTACTTCCTCTTTGTCTCTGTTTCTCTCTAACCACATCTCTGTTTCTTCCTTTCACGCTCTAGGGAGTGGTGTAACATACAATGCTAAGCTTTGTTCTTATACATGTTAATATCCAATTTTCCCAGCACCAGTTATTCAAAAGACTACTCTTCTCCTCTACACTGTGTATTATTGACTCCCTTGTCAAACACTAGGTGACTGTGCATGCATGGGTTTAGTTTGGGCTCTCAATTTCTGTTCCATTGTCTTGTGTGTGTGCTTATGCCAGTGACATAATTGATTTCTTTGTGTTAGAATGAAGCTTTATCAAGAAGTGTAATGCCTCCTGTTTTGTTCTTTCTTGCGTTGGCTACTTGGGGTCTTTTTGTGGTTCCGAATACATTTTAGGATATGATTTTCTAATTGCATAAAAATTGCATCGGAGTCTTGATAGAGATTGCACTGAATCTCTAGATGGCTTTGGGTAATATGGACATTGTATCTGTATTAATTCCTCCGAAAGTTGGACATGGGATGGCTTTTCACTGACTTGTGTGTTCTCCCCTTTCTTTCACCCAAATTGAATTTCTTCCATTCCTGCACACAGGTTTTATAGTTTTCTGTGGAGAGATCTTTCACTTCCTTGGCTAAATTTATTCCTATAAATTTTATTGTTTTTTGATGCTATTGTAAATGGGATTGTTTTCTTCACTTCTTCTTAGATAATTGGGTTAGTGTATAGGAATGATACAGAATTTGATATGGTGACTTTCTATTTTGGAAATTTACTGCATTTCTTGATTAGATATTAACAGGTTCTTTTACATTAAACTTTTTATTTCAGTCCTTTACCTTCTTTAAAAAAACATGTTCTTTGGGAATAGTTGACACACTATGTTACATTAGTTTCAGATGAACAACATAATGATTGGACAAATGTATACATTCTGCTACGCTAACACAGGTGTAGCTATCATCTGTCACCATGCATCACTACTCCAGTACCATTCTCTATGTTCTCTATGCTATATCTTCTATCTGTGATTCATTCATTGCATCACCAGAAGCCTGCATCACCCAATCCCCTTCACATATCTAGGGCATCCTTGTCTTGTGCCTGATCTTAGTGGAAAATCTTTCACAATTTCACTACTGAGTATGATATTAGCTGAGGGCTTCACATACATGGCCTTTCTTATGTTGAGATATGTTCCTTCTACACAGAATTTTAAAGAGATTTTTAGCACAAATGGATACCAAATTTTCTCAGAACGCTTTTTCTGTGTCTATTGACATCATCACATGAGTTTTCTTTTTCTTTTTTAACATGTATTTATTTAGTTTAGTTTAAATGTATTTATGTATTTATTTAGTACTTATTTTTTCAAGTTTTTATTTAAATTCCAGTTGGTTAACATACAGTGTAATGTTAGCTTCAGGCATAGAATGTAGTCATCCATCACTTACATACAACACCCAGTGATCCTCACTACTAGTGCCCTCCTTAACCCATCACCCATTTAACCCATCCTCCTACCCACCTCCCTTATAGTAACCCTCCGTTTGTTATTTATAATTAAGAATCTTGTTTCTGATTGATTTTTTTTCATTCAATTGTGTGAGTGGTCACATTGATTGATTTGCATTTCTGAAACATCCTTCCTTTGCAGGGAAAAAAATCCTTCATCACGGTCAATGACCCTTTTAATGTGCTGCTGAATTTGGTTTGCCTGTACATTATTGGGAATTATTCATCTACATTCATCACAGGGATACTGGCCTATAGGTTTCCGTTCAGGTAATATCCTTCTCTGGCTTCCTACCAGGATAATACCAGTGTCATGAAATGAGTTTGGTGGTGTTCATTCCTTTTGAATCAGTGAGACGACTGCTGTTAGTTCTTCTACAAACATTTGGTCAAATTCACCAGTGAATCCACCTGGTCCTGGGCTTTTCTTCCCTGGGAGAACTTCGATTACTGATTCAATTTATTTGCATTGGTTATCTTCTTGTATTGATACAGTCTTCCTTTAATGGGTCTGTGCAAACCTTCTATTTCTTCCTGGTACAGTCTTGGTAGGTTGTGTGTTTCTAAGAACCTATCCATTTCTTCTAGGCAGGCGGTTTGCTCGCATGTAATTTGGCCATAGTCCCCTCTTTGTCTCCTTTATGTTTCTTTGGTATAAGGCGTAATGTCTTCTCTTTTATTTATAATTATTTTGAACTGCATACTCTCCGTGTCTTAGCGTAGTCTATGTATAGTCTTGACAAATTTGTTTCACTCTTCTGAAAACCCCTGTTGGTCTTCTTCATATTTTCTATTGACTTCATGGTCTCAGCTCATTGGTTTGCACTCTCGTATGGATTACTTCCTCCCTTTTGAGAACATTGGACATAGATTGTTGTTTTTTTCTAGTCCTTTGAAGTTGAAGGTAGGTTGTTCATTTGAGTCCCACATCTGTACTCCACGCATGCAAATCCAGTGGCTCATCAGAGAACCTTCAATAGGTCTTTTCTGTCCTATTTCTCATTTTCAGAACTCTGAGAAATTAGAATCAGAAAATTTATTTGAAGACACAATAGATGAAAACTTCCCTAATGCGGGGAAGGAGACAGATCCAGAAGCAGGAGGCACAAAGAACCCCCAATATATTCAACGGAAGCAGATCCACACCAAGTCATATAGTAATTAAAACCCAAAATATCGTGATAAAGAAAAATTTTCACAGCAGGAAAACAAAAGATGGCATTTACCTACAAGGGAAACCCCATAAGGTTATCACTGGATGTTTTTCAGAAGAAACTTTGAAACTGTAAGTGACCAGCATGGTATGGTAAAGTTGCTGAATGGAAAACATCTGCAGCCAAAGAGAGTCTACCCAGCAAACTTCATTCAAATGGGAAAAGAGATCAAGAGGTTCCCAAATAAATACTCAGCGAGCTCAAAACCAACAAACCACCCCTGCAAGAAATGTTAAAGGGGACTCTTTAAGTGGAAAAGAAACACCTAAAGTGACCATATTAAAGTGCGAAATGCAGAAGCAATAAAAATGTGTATATCTGTAAAACATCAGTCAAGGTATTCATGATATGAAAGGTTTTGAAATAGGAACACCACATAGCTACAACACGGGGAGGAGAGGAGTAAAGAACCGGTTCAAACTTAAGCAACTATCAACTTAATATAGACTTCTATATGCAGAAGTGGTTAGGTACAAATCTCATAATAACCACAGAACAAACACCACGAATACATATGCAGAGTACAAAGACAAGCAATTTCAACTGTGAAATTGTGATGAAACCCAGCAAACCAAACAAAGAGAAAGAGAAGAAAGGATCAGAAAAATTCAGAAACAACCAACATCAAGTAATAATAGGACAAGTACATGTCTATCAATTACTTTGAATGGTAACAAAATAAATGCTCAAATCAAAGGTACTAGGTGACAGATAGGGGCAACTAGATGCCTCAATCGCTTGAAATTTCGACTCTTGATTTTGGCTTAGGCTATGATCCCAGGATCATGGGATTGAGCCCCAATTGAGCTCTGCATTGAGCATGGAACTTGGTGAGGATTCATTCTCATTTTCATTCTCTCTCTCCCTCTTTCTCTCTTTGTCTCTCTCTTCCCCCATTCCCCCCACCCCACCCTCCCATGCCTGTACTCTCTCTCTTCATAATAAAAAGCACTGGGTGATAGAATGAATACAATATAGGACCCATCTATTTCCTACCTACAAAAGACTAGTTATAGAACTAAAGTATCAAAAGAAAACTGCAGGAGCCATACCTATATCAGACAAAATAGATTTAAAAATAAAACTGTAACAAGAGACAAACAAGACACTATACTAATAAAAGGTACCATCCAGCAAAAAGATAGAACAATTGTAAACATATAAGCGTTCAACCTGAGAGCATCCAAATACACAAAACAGCCCAAAACTAAAGAATTGATAGTCATACAATCTTAGTAGGGCACTTTAACACCCCAATGACATCAATGGAGAGATCATTCCATCAGAAAATCAACAAGGAAGTAGTGACTTTGAATGATAGAGTAGACCAGATGGACTTAACTGATATATTTTAGACATTCCATCCTAAAACAGCACAATACACATTCTTTTCATGTGCACATGGAACATTCCCACACTCGATAAAATATTAGGTCATAAAACAAGCCAAAACAAAATCAAACCTATCGACGTCATACCATGTGTCTTTTTAGACCACAATGCTATGAAAGTAGAAGACTACAACAAGAAAAAAAATCTGGAAAAGCCAGAAACACATGGAAGTTAAAACACATGCTACTAAACAATCAATGGCTCAACCAAGAAATCAAAGAAAAAATCCAAAATGACATAGAAACAAATGAAAATGAAAACAAAGCAATCCAAATTTCTGTAAAGCAGGAAAACTGGTTCTAACAGAGAAGTTTATAGCAATACACGTCTGCGTCAAGAAAAAAAAAAAAAAAAAAGCCTGGAGTAAACTCCATCACTTTATAAATATAAAAGCCAGACAAAGGACAACAAACAAAACCACCAAACAGCAGAATTAAGAAAATAATTAAAATCAGAAGAAATAAATGATATAGAGATTAAAACTATGCACCCTTGAACCAAAAATGGATGAGGCAGTAAGTGAAATCCTACCACACCGAGAAAGGGCAGGGTGACAGTGTGAAACACTCCACAACCAAGCTGGAAGGCGGCGAGGTGAGAACAACCTCCACTGCCTGGAGACAGGGGCAATAAAATGAACATAATCCCACCCAGATGGAGGGCGGTGTCCACGCATGAACATCCTCCCGCTCCAGGTGGGAGTGTAAATATGACCTACTTCTTGCCGTAGCCCTAACCTTAACCCTAACCCAAATCCCAACACCTAAACCTAACAGCTAACCCTAACCATAGTCCTAATACTAAACCCTGCCCATAATCCCTACGTCTAAACCCACCCCTAACCCTACCGAACCATAAAAGTAAACATAACCCGAACTAACCTTAACCCTCTTACCCTAATCTTAAAACTCTAATCCTAGGGAGGTCCGGAAAATGGCGGCGTAGGAGGACGCGGGGCTCACAGCGCGTCCTGCCTATCACTTAGATTCCACCTACACCTGCCTAAAGAACCCAGAAAACCGCCAGAGGATTAGCAGAAGGGAGTCTCCGGAGTCAAGCGCAGACTAGAGGCCCACGGAAGAGGGTAGGAAGGGCGGCGAGGCGGTGCGCGCTCCACGGACTGGCGGGAGGGAGCCGGGGCGGAGGGGCGGCTCGCCGGCCAAGCAGAGCCCCCGAGTCTGGCTGGCAAAAGCGGAGGGGCCGGACAGACTGTGTTCCGACAGCAAGCGCGACTTAGCGTCTGGGAGGTCATAAGTTAACAGCTCTGCTCGGAAAGCGGGAAGGCTGGAGGACAAAGGGAGGGAGAGCTGCTGAGACCCCGGACTGCAGAGCTCAGCTTGGCGGGGAACAAAGGCACCAGCGCCATCTCCCCCGCCCATCCCCCAGCCAAAATCCCAAAGGGAACCAGTTCCTGCCAGGGAACTTGCTCGCTCCGCGCAAACACCCAACTCTGTGCTTCTGCGGAGCCAAACCTCCGGCAGCGGATCTGACTCCCTCCCGCTGCCACAGGGCTCCTCCTGAAGTGGATCACCTAAGGAGAAGCGAGCTAAGCCTGCCCCCCCCAGCCCCCGTGCACCTTGCCTACCCACCCCAGCTAATACGCCAGATCCCCAGCAACACAAGCCTGGCAGTGTGCAAGTAGCCCAGACGGGACACGCCACCCCACAGTGAATCCCGCCCCTAGGAGAGGGGAAGAGAAGGCACACACCAGTCTGACTGTGGCCCCAGCAGTGGGCTGGGGGCAGACATCGGGTCGGACTGCGGCCCCGCCCACTAACTCCAGTTATACACCACAGCACAGGGGAAGTGCACTGCAGGTCCTCACCACGCCAGGGACTCTCCAAAATGACCAAACGGAAGAATTCCCCTGAGAAGAATCTCCAGGAAATAACAACAGCTAATGAACTGATCAAAAAGGATTTAAATAATATAACAGAAAGTGAATTTAGAATAATAGTCATAAAATTAATCGCTGGGCTTGAAAACAGTATACAGGACAGCAGAGAATCTCTTGCCACAAAGATCGAGGGACTAAGGAACAGTCACGAGGAGTTGAAAAACGCTTTAAACGAAATGCAAAACAAAATGGAAACCACGATGGCTCGGCTTGAAGAGGCAGAGGAGAGAATAGGTGAACTAGAAGATAAAGTTATGGAGAAAGAGGAAGCTGAAAGAAAGAGAGATATAAAAATCCAGGAGTATGAGGGGAAAATTAGAGAACTAAGTGATACACTAAAAAAAAATAATATACGCATAATTGGTATCCCAGAGGAGGAAGAGAGAGGGAAAGGTGCTGAAGGGGTACTTGAACAAATTATAGCTGAGAACTTCCCTGAACTGGGGAAGGAAAAGGGCATTGAAATCCAAGAGGCACAGAGAACTCCCTTCAGACGTAACTTGAATTGATCTTCTGCACGACATATCATAGTGAAACTGGCAAAATACAAGGATAAAGAGAAAATTCTGAAAGCAGCAAGGGATAAACGTGCCCTCACATATAAAGGGAGACCTATAAGACTCGTGACTGATCTCTCCTTTGAAACTTGGCAGGCCAGAAAGGCTTGGCACGATATCTACAGTGTGCTAAACAGAAAAAATATGCAGCCGAGAATCCTTTATCCAGCAAGTCTGTCATTTAGAATAGAAGGAGAGATAAAGGTCTTCCCAAACAAACAAAAACTGAAGGAATTTGTCACCATGAAACCAGCCCTACAAGAGATCCTAAGGGGGATCCTGTGAGACAAAGTACCAGAGACATCACTACAAGCATAAAACATACAGACATCACAATGACTCTAAACCCATATCTTTCTATAATAACACTGAATGTAAATGGATTAAATGCGCCAACTAAAAGACATAGGGTATCAGAATGGATAAAAAAACAAGACCCATCTATTTGCTGTCTACAAGAGACTCATTTTAGATCTGAGGACACCTTTAGATTGAGAGTGAGGGGATGGAGAACTGTTTATCATGCTCCTGGAAGCCAAAAGAAAGCTGGAGTAGCCATACTTATATCAGACAAACTAGACTTTAAATTAAAGGCTGTAACAAGAGATGAAGAAGGGCATTATATAATAATCACAGGGTCTATCCACCAGGAAGAGCTAACTATTATAAATGTCTATGCGCCAAATACCCGAGCCCCCAGATATATAAAACAATTACTCATAAACATAAGCAACCTTATTGATAAGAATGTGGTCATTGCAGGGGACTTTAACACCCCACTTACAGAAATGGATAGATCATCTAGACACACAGTCAATAAAGAAACAAGGGCCCTGAATGATACATTGGATCAGATGGACTTGACAGATATATTTAGAACTCTGCATCCCAAAGCAACAGAATATACTTTCTTCTCGAGTGCACATGGAACATTCTCCAAGATAGATCATATACTGGGTCACAAAACAGCCCTTCATAAGTTTACAAGAATTGAAATTATACCATGCATACTTTCAGACCACAATGCTATGAAGCTTGAAATCAACCACAGGAAAAAGTCTGGAAAACCTCCAAAAGCATGGAGGTTAAAGAACACCCTACTAACGAATGAGTGGGTCAACCAGGCAATTAGAGAAGAAATTAAAATATATATGGAAACAAACGAAAATGAAAATACAACAATCCAAACGCTTTGGGATGCAGCGAAGGCAGTCCTGAGAGGAAAATACATTGCAATCCAGGCCTATCTCAAGAAACAAGAAAAATCCCAAATACAAAATCTAAAAGCACACCTAAAGGAAATAGAAGCAGAACAGCAAAGGCAGCCTAAACCCAGCAGAAGAAGAGAAATAATAAAGATCAGAGCAGAAATAAACAATATAGAATCTAAAAAAACTGTAGAGCAGATCAACGAAACCAAGAGTTGGTTTTTTGAAAAAATAAACAAAATTGACAAACCTCTAGCCAGGCTTCTCAAAAAGAAAAGGGAGATGACCCAAATAGATAAAATCATGAATGAAAATGGAATGATTACAACCAATCCCTCAGAGATACAAACAATTATCAGGGAATACTATGAAAAATTATATGCCAGCAAATTGGACAACCTGGAAGAAATGGACAAATTTCTAAACACCCACACTCTTCCAAAACTCAATCAGGAGGAAATAGAAAGCTTGAACAGACCCATAACCAGCGAAGAAATTGAATCGGTTATCAAAAATCTCCCAACAAATAAGAGTCCAGGACCAGATGGCTTCCCAGGGGAGTTCTACCAGACATTTAAAGCAGAGATAATACCTATCCTTCTCAAGCTATTCCAAGAAATAGAAAGGGAAGGAAAACTTCCAGACTCATTCTATGAAGCCAGTATTACTTTGATTCCTAAACCAGACAGAGACCCAGTAAAAAAAGAGAACTACAGGCCAATATCCCTGATGAATATGGATGCAAAAATTCTTAATAAGATACTAGCAAATCGAATTCAACAGCATATAAAAAGAATTATTCACCATGATCAAGTGGGATTCATTCCTGGGATGCAGGGCTGGTTCAACATTCGCAAATCGATCAACGTGATACATCACATTAACAAAAAAAAAAGAGAAGAACCATATGATCCTGTCAATCGATGCAGAAAAGGCCTTTGACAAAATCCAGCACCCTTTCTTAATAAAAACCCTTGAGAAAGTCGGGATAGAAGGAACATACTTAAAGATCATAAAGGCCATTTATGAAAAGCCCACAGCTAACATCATCCTCAACAGGGAAAAACTGAGAGCTTTTTCCCTGAGATCAGGAACACGACAGGGATGCCCACTGTCACCGCTGTTGTTTAATATAGTGCTGGAAGTTCTAGCATCAGCAATCAGACAACAAAAGGAAATCAAAGGCATCAAAATTGGCAAAGATGAAGTCAAGCTTTCGCTTTTTGCAGATGACATGATATTATACATGGAAAATCCGATAGACTCCACCAAAAGTCTGCTAGAACTGATACATGAATTCAGCAAAGTTGCAGGATACAAAATCAATGTGCATAAATCAGTTGCATTCTTATACACTAACAATGAAGCAACAGAAAGACAAATGAAGAAACTGATCCCATTCACAATTGCACCAAGAAGCATAAAATACCTAGGAATAAATCTAACCAAAGATGTAAAAGATCTGTATGCTGAAAACTATAGAAAGCTTATGCAGGTAATTGAAGAAGATATAAAGAAATGGAAAGACATTCCCTGCTCATGGATTGGAAGAATAAATATTGTCAAAATGTCAATACTACCCAAAGCTATCTACACATTCAATGCAATCCCAATCAAAATTGCACCAGCATTCTTCTCGAAACTAGAACAAGCAATCCTAAAATTCATATGGAACCACAAAAGGCCCCGAATAGCCAAAGTAATTTTGAAGAAGAAGACCAAAGCAGGAGGCATCACAATCCCAGACTTTAGCCTCTACTACAAAGCTGTCATCATCAAGACAGCATGGTATTGGCATAAAAACAGACACATAGACCAATGGAATAGAATAGAAACCCCAGAACTAGACCCACAAACGTATGGCCAACTCATCTTTGACAAAGCAGGAAAGAACATCCAATGGAAAAAAGACAGTCTCTTTAACAAATGGTGCTGGGAGAACTGGACAGCAACATGCAGAAGGTTGAAACTAGACCACTTTCTCACACCATTCACAAAAATAAACTCAAAATGGATAAAGGACCTGAATGTGAGACAGGAAACCATCAAAACCTTAGAGGAGAAAGCAGGAAAAGACCTCTCTGACCTCAGCCGTAGCAATCTCTTACTCGGCACATCCCCAAAGGCAAGGGAATTAAAAGCAAAAGTGAATTACTGGGACCTTATGAAGATAAAAAGCTTCTGCACAGCAAAGGAAAAAACAACAAAACTAAAAGGCAACCAACGGAATGGGAAAAGATATTTGCAAATGACACATCGGACAAAGGGCTAGTATCCAAAATCTATAAAGAGGTCATCAAACTCCACACCCGAAAAACAAATAACCCAGTGAAGAAATGGGCAGAAAACATGAATAGACACTTCTCTAAAGAAGACATCCGGATGGCCAACAGGCACATGAAAAGATGTTCAACGTCGCTCCTTATCAGGGAAATACAAATCAAAACCACACTCAGATACCACCTCACGCCAGTCAGAGTGGCCAAAATGAAGAAATCAGGAGACTATAGATGCTGGAGAGGATGTGGAGAAACAGGAACCCTCTTGCACTGTTGGTGGGAATGCAAATTGGTGCAGCCGCTCTGGAAAGCAGTGTGGAGGTTCCTCAGAAAATTAAAAATAGACCTACCCTATGACCCAGCAATAGCACTGCTAGGAATTTATCCAAGGGATACAGGAGTACTGATGCATAGGGGCACCTGTACCCCAATGTTTATAGCGGCACTCTCAACAATAGCCAAATTATGGAAAGAGCCTAAATGTCCATCAACTGATGAATGGATAAAGAAATTGTGGTTTATATACACAATGGAATACTACGTGGCAATGAGAAAAAATGAAATATGGCCTTTTGTAGCAACATGGATGGAACTGGAGAGTGTGATGCTAAGTGAAATAAGCCATACAGAGAAAGACAGATACCATATGGTTTCACTCTTATGTGGATCCTGAGAAACATAACAGAAACCCATGGGGGAGGGGAAGGAAAAAAAAAAAAAAAAAGAGGTTAGAGTGGGAGAGAGCCAAAGCATAAGAGACTGTTAAAAACTGAGAACAAACTGAGGGTTGATGGGGGGTGGGAGGGAGGGCAGGGTGGGTGATGGGTATTGAGGAGGGCACCTTTTGGGATGAGCACTGGGTGTTGTATGGAAACCAATTTGACAGTAAATTTCATATATTAAAAAATAAAAAAAATAAAAAATAAAAAAAATAAAAAAAATAAAAAAGCTTTCCGTAAAAAAAAAAAAACAAAAACAAAAACAAAACTCTAATCCTAAAACCCTAACCCTAATGCTCTAACTATACCTGCTAACCCTAAAATTATAAACCCAAAAACTAACACTAACCCTAACCATAAAATTCTAACACTAACCCTAACGCTAACCTCTAATCCAATCCCTAACCCATAACCCAAACAAACGTCCTAAACCTAGACCTCACCTTATCCCTAAACCTAAGACAAACACTAACACTAACGCTAACACCTAACCCTAAACCTACCATCTAACCATAACCCTAACTCTCAAACCCAAACATAACCCTAAACCTAAGCCTAACCCAAGTCCAAAGCTAACCCTTAAACCTAATTCTAATTCCAAACCATAACCCCTAACCATAACCCTAAACACTCACCATAACCCTAAACCCAACCCTAATGCATAAACTTAATTCTAGCCCCTAACACTAGGGTTAACACAAACCCTAACCATAACCCTAACCCCTAACACCAAACCCAATCCCAAACCCTAACCCAACACACAGGACACACAGGAATGGTGTCACCACGGAACTGGTGCAGTCCCTGGACAGAACATTGACCCTAGTTAAAGGATCTCTCTGGATGGGGACCCAATTCCTATCTCTGAGAACACCACAAACAATGGGCCAAAGCTGTGCAGGATTACTTGGCATGGAACATGGAACATCATCATGACATTTCCAATGCCTGCATGATGCTGCACAAGGGGGTTGATGACGCCCAACTGAAGATGGCACACACAGCTGGCCCTGGCTCACAAAGACTAAGCCTGAACAGCCCGCCCCAATGAGGCCTACACTAAATCCTCTGAGAAGATCACTACCCTGCAAGAATTTCAGTGCTTGGAGCTTCCTGGGACCTAACCCTAACCTTAACTGTGACACTCACATACCGCTCAAACTAAATGTCACCCCATCTCAAACCTAACCCTATACATGACCCGCACCCGCTCATGGACCCTCATTCAGCCTTCCAGGGTGATCATGGCAATGGTGTCGCTTCGGCCCTGGACCGAAACTTAACCTTGGCTAAAGCTTTCTCCTAATGGGGACCCAATTCCTAAGTCTGAGGACATGACAGACATGGGCCCCAGAAGCGGAGGAGGATTACTCAGCATGGAACCTGGAATATCACAATGTCATTTCCAAAGACCAGAAGGAGCTCCACAGGGGACTTCTTGAGGTCTAACCAAGGAGTGGCCCTGGCACCCAAAACTCAGCCTGACTGGGACCCTCCTTAGACCCCTCTACTCAGCCCTGCGGGGGGACAACTGCCCTACTGGGGGTATAATGACATGAGCCTCCTGTGACCAAGCCCTAATCTTAACGGTGACCCACAGTATATACGTGAAACTAAACCTCACCTCATCTTTAACACTCACCCTACACCTAACTCGCACCATGCCATGTGCCCACACATCATCGACACAGGGAGATCACAGGACTGGTGTCATTTCAGCCCTGGAGATCTCCCCGGCCCAAACCTAAATGGAGCTAAGGCTATCTCCATACAGGGACCAAATACCACAGTCTGACAAGAGCACACACAGTGGGTTGAGAAACAGTGCAAGATAATTCTGTGTGAAACGTGGAACATCACCATGTCATTTCCAAAGCATGGCTACTGATGCACAGGAGGAATCCTGAGGCCTACATCCTGAGTGCAGATATAGATGTCTGGCTTTGGAATGCGAAGACTAATGCTGATTGGTAAATTCTACACTACAGTCAGCCCTTCGGAGAGACAAATGCACTACTGTACATTAAGGGCTTGGAAATGCTTAGGAACGAATCTTACCCCTAAACAGAACTGTAAACCTAACCCTAAACCTAAACCTAAGGCGAATTCTCACACTAACTCTGCACCAGACCGACATCCGCCCATGGGCCCACAATTCAGCACTCCATGAAACTCATATGAATAGTGTCACTTTCCCCCTGGCGACGACCCTGTACCGAAACCCAACCCTAAACAAGGGTATCTCCCCATGGGGACCCAATACCAAAGTCTGACAACACCACACGCCTGGGGTCAGAAGAGGTGCAGGGTCACTACGCATGGAACCTGGAACCTCACCATGTCGTTTGCCAGGCCTGGCTGCACCTGACTGAGACCATTCCAGAGGCCTACACGACAAGGGACCCATAGAGTGGTGTGGCTTGGAAGCCAAAGACTGATCCTGACCCAGACCCACCCTTGTACCCTAACTCAGCCCTCAGGGCAGAATACTGCACTGCTGTGGTTTCAGCGCCTGGAGACTCCTGGGCCCTAACCCTACCCTTAACCTTACACCTAACCGGGACCCTCCAAGAAAACCTAAGCCGACCTCTAACCCTAAACCTACACTTCAGCTGCACCGTCCCAAGGGCCCTCACATCAGCCCTCGAAGGAGATCACAAGACCGGAATTGCTGCGGCCCTGGCGACCCACCTGGACCGAATCCTAGCCCTAGCTAAGGCTGTCTCCCCATGGGGACCCAATACAACGTCTGACAAACCCACAAGCCTGGAGTCCAGAAGCGGTGCAAGCTCACTCGGCATTGAACCTGGAAGCTCACCATGTCGGTTCCCAGGCCCGGCTGGAGCTGCCCGAGAGGATTCCTGAGGCCTTCCCGACCAGGGGCCCATCGACTTAACTGGCCTTGGCAGCCAAAGATTGATCCTGACCGGCACCCTCCCTTGTGCCCTCAACTCAGCCCTTCGGGGAGACCAATACAATGCTTTGGGTTCAGAGCCTGGAGCCTCCTGGGACACAACCCTAACCCTAACCTGACCCTGAACCGGAACCCTCCACTGAAACCTAAGCCGGCCTCGAACACTAACCCTCCACTTGAGCCGCCCCGTCGCATGGGCCCTCACTTCAGCCCTCGAGGGAGTCCGCAAGACTGGAGTCGCTTCGGCCCTGGCGACCTCCCTGTACTGAAGCATAACCCTACCTAAGGCTCTCTCCCCATGGGGACCCAATATGAATGATTGACACCATGCACCTGGGGTTCAGAAGTGGTGCAGGCTCACGCGGCATGGAACCTAGAAGCTCACCATGTCGTTTCCCAGGCCCGGCTGCTGCTGCCCAAGAGGATTCCTGAGTCTACGTGACCAGCAGCCTAAGGAGTTGTGTGGGCTTGGAAGCAAAAAGCTAATCCTGACCGGCACCCTCCCTTGTGCCCTCAACTCAGACCTTCGGGGAGACAACTGCACTGCTGTGGGTTCACTGCCTGGAACCTCCTGGGACCTAACCCTAACCGTAACCCTGCCCGTAACCGGGAACTTCAACCGAAACCTAACCCGATCTCCAACCCTACAACTACAGTTGGCCCGCACCGTCGCATGGGCCCTCACTGCAGCTGACCAGGGAGATCATGAGACGGGAGTCGCTTTGGCCGTGGCGACGTCCCTGGTTCGATCCCTAACCATTCCTAAGGCTCGACTCCCATGGGGACCGAATACCAAAGTCTGACAACACCACGCGCCTGGGGTCTAGAAGTGTTGCAGGCTCACCCCCCATAGAACCTGGAAGCTCACCATGTCATTCCCAAGGCCCGGCTACAGCTGCTCGAGAGGATTCCTGAGGCCTACCAGACCACATGCCCATAGAAGAGTGTGGCCTTGGAAGCCAAAGACTACTCCTGACTGGCAACCTCCCTTGTGCCATCAACACAGCCCTTTGTGGATACAACTGCACTGCTGTGGGTTCAGGACCTGGAACCTCCTCTGACACAATCCTAACCCTAAACTTTCCCCTAGCCAGGATCCTCCACCAAAACCTAACCCTAACTCCACCGCTAACCCTACACTTCACCCGCACTGTCACACGGGCCCTCACTTCAGCCTTCAAAGTTGATCACGAGACTTGAGTCCCTTTGGCCCTGGTGACGTCCCTGGACCAAACCCTAACCCTAGCTAAGACTCTCTCCTAACCCTAACCCTAATCCTAACCATAACCCTCAACATAACCCTAAACCTAACCCTATCCGCTAACCCCTAACCCTAGCCCTAACCATAACCATAACCCTAACCCTAATCCTAAACCCACATGTCAGGGGATCTAGAATCTTGGAACAGGGCCGTGTCAGATGAAATCATCACACAGTAGCAGACTCTTTTGGATTCATGCATCTGCCGAAATCCCAGCCCTAAACTATCCAAGTGCTCATATTCCCCCTGAAGTATGTTGGATTTGGAGAAGCAGTTAATGCTCAGACTGATTTGTCTTTACCTTCAATGTCTGTAACACTGCTTAACTGAGCAAGCATCTCCAGTCTATTAATGCTTTTAATTTACTCTTCAGTAAATCACATACTCCAAACTAATCCTAGATTAATCACACTACTGTTCCAGGCAAGAAGAGATGACAGGAATATATTTCGAATTTAGTTCATGTGTATTTTTATAAGAATCAGCGCTTGAGAGACAAATTTCCCAACTGAGATTGACCTCCAGCTGTCAGTCAAAGTAAAAGTTTGTTGTTGCTGGCGCTCATTTCTAGGGAAGGAGAGTTTGGGTGATGATGGGTAAGATGTACTTCTGGCAGAAGTCTTTGCATTACTCCAGTAAAAGGGGCTCCTTTCCCAGGGAAAGAGCTCATTTTTCCAAGTTTTTTGGAAAGAGATTTAGATCAGCAAATTGTAGCCTTTCCCAGACCAATTACTCTCTGACAGTCCTCACAACTCTCTGTATTTGTACTCTGCATGCCCTGTTGTCACAGTCTCTTCTTTCCACTTCTTCACTGATAAGCCTCAGAAGGGCCCCCCAGCAGCTGAGCTGCTGAGATCTCATGGGTGAGAGCAGATGAGAACCTACTGCCTTCTTGTATCAAAATAACTCTACTATTAAAAACAGGTTTTTATCTTTACCATAAATGAGTGGATTTGAAATCCCATCAAATGAGCACACAGCTGTGATTTCACACTAATCGATACTAAGGGCTGATGTCCTGTACAAATTCATGTTCACAGAAATATCAGTCCACTCTGCATTTCTACATCACCTACAGTCTTCATCACAAATGCTCAGTTATATTTTGTATTTTTCCTTTGAGGCTTATTCCTATACATCACACTGTACTGACCAGTTTAAACCACTACATCCTCCATATTATCAACATAAGTATAACAAAGAAATCTTTAACATAGTATCATGTCCACTCACCAAATGATCAAATTATCAATAGTTAAACATTTTAAACCTGTTAAACTTCCTTGACAATTGTTTCCAAGTAAAGATCATTGTTAGGAGGCTCCTAGATGTACCAGCTTGCAAAGCGCCATCAGGCACATGTCAGGTTGCTACATCATCAGAACCAAGGCTGTATTTTTTTTTGTTTATTTATTTATTTTGAGAGAGAGAGAGAGCACAAGTGAGGGAGGGGAAAAGAGAGGGGAAGATAAAATCCCAAGCAGGCTCTGCACTGCCAGCACAGAGCCCAATGCATGGCTCAAAATAACAAGCCATGAGATCATGACCTAAGCCAAAACAAAGAGCCAAAGACTTAACTGACTACGCCCAGGTACCCCAAGGATGTCAGTTTTTAGAGAATGCAGGGTTTTGTTCCTTTTTCAATTTCTGCAAACTTATTTCATTTTGTTAGTCTTAATGTCCAAATGACCCATATTGTCTTCACTTTTCTAATGTATGACTTAGATTAGATTATTTCTTGGAAGTTCAATGTCAAATATTTCTCATTTTATTTATTTAAAAAATTTTTTTTATTTTATTTATTTTCTGAGAGAGAGAGAGAGAGCGTACTGAAGGGGAGGGGCAGAGAGAAAGGGGGAGAGAGAATCCCAAGCAGACTCCACATCATCAGCACAGAGCCTAATGTGGGGCTCGAACCCACAAACTGTGAGATCATGACCAAAGCCGAATCAAGAGTTGGACGCTTAACCAACTGAGCCACCCAGTTGCCCCTATATTTCTCATTTTAATAGTTCCTTTATTTCTTTAACCTCCAATCATAAAATGTCCTTCTCTTGTCACACATACGAGTTGTTCTAGTTGTACACATGCCATCATGATGTGTCCTTTTTTTTCTCTTTGGTCTCCAATAGGTTAGGTTAAGACTTGGCTCAGAGCATCCTATCCTGGTCCAAGTTCCTATGTTATATATAACTGGTTGAGGAGGCATCAAGGCCGTATTCGTAGGTGCTTGTATCTTAGGTATGGCCAAAGGTCTAAGCCATATAAGGCTATTTTGATTCCATTCCACCAACACATCCTTAGGTACATGTTTTCCTTCTGTCATAGGGGACTTTCTATGGCCTATAGGCTTGCTCCATTCTCTCTCTTGGTACTGGGGAACTGCAAAAGGGTGGTAAGCTAATGTCATATTTCCTTCTTCAAGTGCCAATACTCCAATTTTACAATGACCCAAGAAATCACAGTCATTAGGATGTGTAGTATCTACCTCACTTCTGGCCAGGTTGTGTAGCATCTCAGACAAGCAGGATAGCCCCCAAGATTAGAGCTGTTCTAAGAGTATTCCCCATATCAACCAATCTTAACTGCAACAGGTGTCAGTCTATAGTTACAGAAACATCTTTCATGTCATTTTTTTTAGTATTTTGTTATTTTTAGTGATTTCTCCAGCTGCTTTATGTTGAGTTTCCATTACTTTGTTTACTTTCATGTGAAATCCTATTATATTTTATAATAAATTGCTAAATCTATCCATCTATGCCCAAAGATGACAAAGCTGCCGTGATACGTATATTATTGATATTGTTTGATTTCAAATCTGTTTTTGGCATAGATGGTAAGGTTGGAATGAACGAAGTTGGATAAAACTTAGCACATTTGGGGTATCTATATCTGTCTAGAAAAACCTGCATATTAAACTTTAAGTCATAGGCTACGATTGTGGCTCCCAATAAAATCGTGGGAAGTTTTGTTAAGAGAAAATCCCATACTGTTGGGGTAGAAATCTGTGGTGTAAGATTCAATACTGATATGTACCACCAAGTATAATATGTTTTATATGCTAAGTTTCTTGTGTGTCCTCTGTACCTATTATAAGCTGTGCATTTTCTGTTAAAGTCTGAATATAGTGTCCATTGATCTATAGGCCATGATCTAATCAGTGACTGTTGGATTGCAAGCTCCTTGGGAGCTTCCTAGATGTAGTCTGAAACCAGCCCTTGTTTGAATGGCAGGGAGAGACCAAAGAAAGAGGCAGACCACCCCAGATTGTTGGGTGGCAGGTTTAAGAAGCATGGAAACTTATATACATGGCTTGTATTGGCAGCAGGAGAAAGAATAGATATCCACACCTCCCTGTCCCTTCTTAGTGGTTTATATAGAGGCCATAAAGAAGTTCAGTCACCTATGCCATCCAGACAGTCTCAACACCACATCACTATCTCAAGACCATATCATTGGAGCAACCTCTTGGAGCAAGGAAGGAAAGTGAACCCAATTTCCAAGGACAGGGAAGGGGTAATTGCCTGGATCCAAGTCACAGCAAGTGGTGGTCATGTCATCTCAAAGACCTTTTCTCACACACCCTCATGACTGGCTCTTACAATCTCATGTGAATCTCTCTTCTGCAATGTGCCCTGACTGGTCAGGAAAGAGTTTCACTAGCATGGAGATGGTTCCTGTGGCAGCTATCTGGATGTGTTGGAGGCAGATGCCACAGCAATTATATAGGCACATGAAAGAGAAAGCACAAATTAAGACAATGATTCTGGAAATGAGCAACAATTTTTCCACCAAGAGGTCCATGATCCCAACCACTGATTTATTAAATCCTCATGGCTAGGGTCATATCACTCAGGGCATTCCCTTGTTTCACCATGTAATTTAAGAAACATAATACATTATAAGACTCATCTAATGAGTATGAACACACAACATTCTGTTTGGATAATGGCACAGGTGCCTTCTTGCAAGGCAGCAATGATATCCAAGTCTATCAAATTTTAGAGGACAGCTTTTCCCGTTAGAGATTTTTTTCATTGTTCAGTAGGGACAAGACTTTTTGCTATCTCTCAAGGCTCACTGACTGAATATAGTAAGGGCTATATGTGCTCCAATGCCTGCAAATCCAATTTAACCAACAAAGAGAGCAGCCTAATTATTGTACCAGTCAAAGACACGGTGTGTCCATCTGGCCTTAAGGATAGAGAAGTTGTCAATTGTTGTTTCCACGGGGCAGATTCTCCCCATGCCCAGGAAAACCCCAGGGTACAATGGCCCAGACACTCAGGTGGAGGCCATGGCCAAAGATTTTTGCCACAAATCCATGAGGCCCTATTCTAGAGAGAGCAGCTGCCCACATACCCAACAGTTGATTTCTTTGTCAGGCATATGAGCTGACCCACTGTAGAAAGGTTTAGCCTGCAGGTGCCCATACTGTGACTGAACACCAGAGGATCAGCAGAGTCTAAGGTCAAAAAGAAAGGTAATAAGTAGGAAATTGAATACAGAGGTCTTACCCTACTACAAGAATGACACTTGCAGCCTGATCTTTAGATGTTAATATGGCTGCACGTTTAAGAATTTGAGAAGTTTGTGCCTGCCAACCATGCTGGCCATGGTAGACAGCCCTATAAGGTTTGAGGAAAGTGACTGTGGGTGGGACATGGTGGACCAGGACCCCCACCACCTCCCTTTTTTTTTTTCAATGGTGTATGTTCCATTCTGGTTCAGTACACTTAATTAGGTCCAACTGCAGCAGGACAGCGGGGTCCCATTTCCAACTCCCAGGGGTGCAAAAAAACTCGCCCATCATATCAGGCTTTTCCATTGCAAATTCTGGTGCATAACTCCTTTCCAGGGTGTGACAGGACTTGCTGTTCTCAGCAGCATAGCATATTGATTTTCAGTGAGAATCAGGGCATAGGCTGTGAAGCCACAACTTCCATACAATTACAGTGTTGTGTGCCTAAGCTGGGGCTTTCTGTCTGGCATTAGGTGGAACAGACCCTACTGACTTATTAGTGTATCCAGCCAAGGTGGTTTTACCTGTTAGTAATGCAGCCGGCTGTTTTAATATTCCATTTTTCCTATCAACACTACTGCTTATAGGTTATGGGGGAGATAGAACTTCTATTCACTGCCATGTGCTGTTCCCCAATCTTGCACTTTATGATATTTGAATTGTGAAGCCCCCATCCACTATCTATTCAGTGAGTATATCCATACGTGACACTCAGCTGTTCTGGTCTCCTAGTGTCTGCAGCCTGGTTTGCACAGCGTGCACAGGAGAAAGGTTGGGTTAGCCAAATGTAGTGTTCACTCAAAAAAAAAAAAAAAAAAAAAAAAAAAAAAAAAGCATATCTAGAATCCTTGCTAAGAAGGAGGAGGCTACTCTATTCAATCCGCCAAGCTCATCTCAGCTGAGAACCTCAGTGGATGACCCCAGACTCCTTTGGCAGTTGCCTTGGGTATTGTTTGGAATGTACAGGACATGGTGTTCCTGTGTTAACCCAGTCGCTGTACCTCAAGGGCAATCCAGCATCCGTGGCAAAAAGCTATCCCCTCCAGGCACTGCAATGGTTACTCTGTCTATGCCCCAATCTGCTGTATCTACTGAAGACTCCATTGTTAGGGCTCAGTCTCAGCTTGGGCATTTGATTCCTGATTGCCAGAGGCTGTCAGTGCCTTATGAGCCAGGATATGAAAAACAGTGAGGACCACCTCAGTCTCTTGAAGATGTCTTTCCACATATCCTAACCCCACAAAAGCTTATTTATGTTTATCCACCTCTCAACTTCCCACTGTACAAGCCATAGGGTTCATCACCTTAGGACAGCCCTACTGTCAGTGCAATAGGTTACAGGCCAGGGCTCATGAGTGACTGACCACCAGCCAAGCAGCTCTGAGTTCAACCCCGGCTGAAAAGGCTGTTGTGGTGTGTTTCTGTTTCCATCCAGATGGTGTCAGTGTTGGCTAGATGGACAGTGCTATGCAGGTGGTGGATTGCATTGACTACACCTATCTATACACTAGGCATCAGCCAGAATTTCCCCACTCCCTCTCCACAGGCTACAGGGATGCCTTGGGAAGAGGAGCCAGGATATCTGGAGGGTCTACATACTCTACAGTACCTACTAGCACTCACATTAATAGATCCAGTAGGCGGGTGGACAGAATGCTCCTCTGCTGCAAATAGGCATGGCACATAGTACCAATGGGGGTTTCATCCATGACAGAGGTGGGTTGGTGGTGCACATTGTCACTCCACCCCTTGACAGGCAGGGAAGTTCTCACCACAAGGTTCTCTTTTCCTTAGCAATCAGCTCTACCTCAGTGGGCGCTGTGCATACTGCAGCAATCTGGCACTCTATGGGGGTATATCACTTTTTTTCCCTTCCAGAGCTGAGCCCAAAATCCTATGAGTACTCTCTCCTCTTGTTTCTGCCACATGGTCAGTCCATATCATCTGGAGTCACAGACACCTCTAATTCAAATGGTAGTTCTGCTTGGGAGATGCCCAGTGCTGTTATTTCCTTCACTAGTAGTTTTGCTCCTCAAAGGTGTTTGCTGTTCTGATCCCCAGTCCCACACATACCCTTTCTTTCTCAGGTGATATAAGGAACAGAAACGCTGTGCCTAGTGAGGAATATAAGCCCTCCAAAGTCCCCAAATCCCTATGAAGTCTTGCACTTTGTTCACATTCTTAACACTTGGGAGGGATTGCACATTATCAATCACAGCTTTTGGGACAACATAGTCTTGAATGACCAGACAGTTCCCAACCAGTTACAACAGTACCTGGGCCTTGAATTTTCAGGGGGTTCATTGCCCATCCTTCTCCCTCACAGATGTCCCAAAAAAGCTTGTAGGTTGTCCTGCAGCAGAGGCAATCTTCACATGTTAACATTTTATAATCAAGGTTATGGGCCCGTTTTACTGATGTGGGAAAGGAAAACAGGGACAGTCTCAGTCTATTATCCCATGACGCATGGTGAGTCTATGCAGGTAACCCTGGGGAAGCAGTTAAAATGTCTATTGTTGCCCCTCCTACATGAAGGCAAATTGATGTGAGTCAGTAACCAGACATATACTGAAAAAAGCATTTGCTAAGTCCAGCCGAACATGGTATACTACTGGTACCATGGCTAAAGTATCTAAGATGGTGTCGGTGTTCAGCACAGCCTCGTGGATCAGGGGAACTACCTTGTTCAATTCTTGGAAGTCCACTGTCATCCATCATGTGCCATCTACTTTTTTACCAGCCATACTGGGCCATGAAAACTACTATGAGCCCACTCAGTGCAGCTCATGGATGGTTTCACCTACCTCCTATGTTCCCTCAGACAATTTCTATTGTTTGACAGTTACCATTCTTCACAGAAATGGCAGGTGTACTGGCTCCCAGTTCCCGTTTCCCCTTAGCCCTGGTTTGATTACTCTCACCCAGAGGTAGAATTCATCAATATAGACTTGCAGAGTTGCACTTAGGAGGATGTCAGTGGCCCATATGTTCTCTGGTTTGGAGAGATAAATGCCATATGTTCTTGGAGTGGATGGTAGGGAATGCCATATTTTCAGTGTCAGAGGACCTTCCTGAGAATAACTGCTTGCCCTTCATAACCATCAATGGCATTAAGGAGGCCAGAACACCTGTGAAAGTCACCATGTATTAGAGACTTTCAGCTCCAGTATCTACCAGGGCAGTCAACTTTTGTTTCTTTCCAGAAGCCCAATGAATACTGAGCTCAACATGAGGCCTCTGATGGCTTCCAGTGGCCCTCACCTGGTGGCAATCTTGGCCTGTATTCTGTACCCAGGAAAGGAAGGCACCCAGCCTGCATAGGACTATATCCCTGAGGGTGTTTCTGGAGGAGGTGAGGCATCAGGGATGGTAGGGGTAGATGGGGTAAATCTCAATTGCTGTACAGTTTTTCAGGCTTTTTACAGATTGACCAGCACAGTGTTGGGTTGTCCGTCTATATGTTTTGGGTAGGGAAGGGTACTTACGCTATGTGGTCAAGCCACATTTAACTCAGGGTTATTTTTACCACATGCTTTACAGCCAATTGTGATAGACTTTTGGCTGTGTGTTTGATTTTAGAGGGAGAAAGAGAGTGCAAACAGGGGAGAAGGGCAGAGGGGAAGGGAGGGGGAGAAAGAGAGAGAATATCCTAAGCAACCTCCACACTCAGCATGGAGCCTGATGCAGAGCTCAATCCCACGACCCTGGGATCGTGACCTGAGCCAAAATCAAGACTCAGACACTTAACCAACTAAACCACCCAGGTGCTCAGACTTTTGGCTTTTTTAGCTTCCTCTCTGTCTTAGGTCTTTCCCATCGCCTGTACCCTTTCCTGGTATTTGTCAATTTTGCCCAGATCAGCAAGGCATTGCACAATATCATAAATGTCTTCTCCCACAACTGGGCTCAGCATGGATATCAACATCCCATAGCAGGTCCTGTGGGCAGACTGGAGAATCTTGGCTTTCATTGCTGCAGTGAATGTGGCTTTATCATGTCCTTTAAAGATAGGAATGTATGCCTGAAGATGGAGGCTGGGTTCACCTCGTCCTGCTGATCACTTAGATTCCACTACATCTGCCTAAATAACCCAGAAAACCACCAGAAGATTAGCAGAACAGACTCTCTGGAGCCAAGGGTAGACAAGAGGCCCACGGAGGAGAGTAGGAAGGGCAGAGAGGTGGTACGTGCTATACGGACTGGCAGGAGGGAGCCAGGGAAGTGGAGGGGCAGCCTGCCCAGCAAGGCAGAGCTCCCGAGTCTGGCTTGCAAAAGCAGAGGGGCCAGACTCCATGAGTTCTGACAGCCAGTGGGACTTAACATCTGGAATGTTAAAAGTCAACAGTTCTGCTCTCGGAGAGTGGGGAAGGCAAAAGGGCACGAGGAGGGAGAGTCGCTGAGCCCCAGAAGACAGAGCTCAGGTTGGGGGGAACAAAGGCGCTGCAAGCGCCATATCCCTCTCCCATCCCGCAGCTGAAATCCCAAAGGGAACCAGTTCCCATCACTGAAATTGCTTGCACCTCGCAAATACCAAACACTGCTTCTGTGGATCCATCCCTCCGACGGGTCTGCCTGCCTCCCTCCCGGTGCTGCAGGGCCCCTCCCACAGGGGACCACTGATGGCAAAGCAAGCTAAGCCTGCCCCTCCCGCCCCTGTGCACCTTGCGGATACACCCCGGCTAATCTGCCAGATCCCATCGAAGCAGCACCACAAGCCTGGCAGTGTGCAAGTAGCCCAGACAGGGGCCACACCACTCCATAGTGAGTCCTGCCCCTGGGAGAGGGAAGAAAAGGTACATACCAGCCTGACTGTGGCCCCGCCCACCAACACAAGTTACTCCTGACAGCACAGGGGAAGTGCTCTGCAGTTGGGAACCACCGCAGGGACTACCCAAAATGACAAAACAGAAGAAGTCTCCTCAAAAGAAACTCCAGGAAGTAGCAGCAGCTAACAAATTGATCAAAAATGATTTAAGCAATATAACGGAACAAGAATTTACAATAATAGTCATAAAATAAATCACTGGGCTTGAAAAAAGCATAGAGGACAGCAGAGAATCTATTGCTACAGAGATCAAGGGACTAAGCAATAGTCATGAGGAGCTAAAAAATGCTATAAATGAGGTGCAAAATAAAATGGAGGTGGCCATAGCATGGATTGAAGAGGCAGAGGAGAGAATAGGTGAATTAGAAGATAAAATTATGGAAAAAGAGGAATCTGAGAAAAAGAGAGATAAAAAAAATCCAGAAGTATGAGGGGAAAATTAGAGAACTAAGTGATGCAATCAAACGGAACAATATCTGTATAATAGGAATTCCAGAAGAGGAAGAGCAAGAGAAAGGGGCTGAAGGTGTACTTGAACAAATCATAGCTGAGAAATTCCCTGATCTGGGGAAGGAAAAAGGCATTGAAATCCAAGAGGCACAGAAGACTCCCTTCAGATGTAACTTGAATAGATCTTCTGCATGGCATATCATAGTGAAACTGGCAAAATACAAGGATAAAGAGAAAATTCTGAAAGCAGCTAGGGGTAAACAGGCTCTAACTTATAAAGGGAGACCCATAAGACTAGTGGCAGACCTATCTACTGAAACTTGGCAGGCAGGAAAGGAATGGCAGGAAATCTTCAATGTGATGAACAGAAAAAATATGCAGCCAAGAATCCTTTATCCAGTAAGTCTGTCATTCAGAATAGAAGGAGAGATAAAGGTCTTCCCAAACAAACAAAAACTGAAGGAATTCATCACCACTACAAGCCCTACAAGAGATCCCAAGGAGGATTCTGTGAATGAAATGTTGAGAGGACCTCAAAGTACCAGAGACATCACTACAAGCATGAAACCTACAGACATCACAACGACTCTAAACCCATGTCTTTCAATAATAACACTGAATGTAAATGGACTAAATGCTCCAACCAAAAGACATAGGGTATCAGAATGGATGTAAAAAATAAGACCCATCAATTTGCTGTCTACAAGATACTCATTTTAGACCTGAGGACACCTTCAGATTGAAAGTGAGGGGATGAAGAACTATCTAATATGCTATTGGAAGTCAAAAGAAAGCTGGAGTAGCCATACTTATATCAGACAACCTAGACTTTAAATTAAAGGCTGTAACAAGAGATGAAGAAGGGCATTATATAATAATTACAGGGTCTATCCATCAGGAAGAGCTAACAATTATAAATGTCTATGCGCCGATACGGGAGTCCCCAAATATATAAAACCATTAATCACAAACATAAGCAACCTTATTGATAGGAATGTGGTAATTGCAGGGGACTTTAGTACTCCACTTACAACAATGGATAGATCATCTAGACACAGGATCAATAAAGAAACAAGGGCCCTGAATGATACATTGGATCAGATGGACTTGACAGATATATTTAGAACTCTGCATCCCGAAGCAACAGAATATACTTTCTTCTCGAGTGCACATGGAACATTCTCCAAGATAGATCACATACTGGTCACAAAATAGCCCTTCATAAGTATAAAAGAATTGAGATCATACCATGCATACTTTCAGACGACAATGCTATGAAACTTGAAATCAACGACAGGAAAAAGTCTGGAAAACCGCCAAAAGCATAGAGGTTAATAAAGCATGGAGGTTACTAAAGATGAATGGGTCACCCAGGCAATTAGAGAAGAAATTTAAAAATATATGGAAAGAAATGAAAATGAAAATACAACAGTCCAAACCTTTTGGGATGCAGTGAAGGTAGTACTGAGAGGAAAATGCGTTGCAATCCAGGCCTATCTCAAGAAACAAGAAAAATCCCAAATACAAAATCTAACAGCACACCTAAAGGAACTAGAAGCAGAAGAGCAAAGATACCCCAAACCCAGCAGAAGAAGAGAAATAATAAAGATAAGAGCAGAAATAGACAATATAGTATCTTAAAAAACTGTAGAGCAGATCAATGAAACCAAGAATTGGTTTTTCAAAAAAATAAACAAAATTGATAAACCTCTAGCCAGGCTTATCAAAAAGAAAAGAGAGATGACCCAAATAGATAAAATCATGAATGAAAATGGAATTATTACAACCAATCCCTCAGAAATACAAGCAATTATCAGGGAATACTATAAAAAATTATATACCAACAAACTGGACAACCTGAAAGAAATGGACAAATTCCTAAACACCCACACAAGTCCAAAACTCAAACAGGAAGAAATAGAAAAATTGAACGTACCCATACCTAGTGAAGAAATTGAATCAGTTATCAAAAATCTCCCAAAAAATAAGAGTCCAGGACCAGATGGCTTCCCTGGGGAATTCTACCAGACATTTAAAGCAGAGATAATACCTATCCTTCTCAAACTTTTCCAAAAAATAGAAAGGGGAGGAAAACTTCCAGACTCATTCTATGACACCAGCATTATTTTGATTCCTAAACCAGACAGAGACCTAGCAAAAAAAGAGAACTATAGGCCAATATCCCTGATGAATATGGATGCAAAAATTCTCAACAAGATACTAGCAAATCGAATTCAACAGCATATAAAAAGAATTAGTCACCATGATCGAGTGGGATTCATTACTGGGCTGTAGGGCTGGTTCAGTATTCGCAAATCAATCAATGTGATGCATCACAATAAAGGAAAAGAAAAGAACCATATGATCCTGTCAATAGATGCAGAAAAAGCATTTGACAAAATTCAGCATCCTTTCTTAATAAAAACCCTCAAGAAAGTTGGGATAGAAGGGACATACTTCAACACCATAAAAGCCATTTATGAAAAGCCCACAGCTAATATCATCCTCAATGGGGAAAAACTGAGAGCTTTCCCCCTGAGATCAGGAACACGACAGGGATGTCCACTCTCACCGCTGTTGTTTAGCATAGTGTTGGAAGTGCTAGCATCAGCAATCAGACAACAAAAGGAAATCAAAGGCATCAAAATTGGCAAAGATGAAGTCAAGGTTTCACTTTCTGCAGATGACATGATATTATACAAGGAAAACCCAATAGATTCCACCAAAAGTCTACTAGAACTGATACATCAATTCAGCAAAGTCGCAGAATACAAAATCAATGTACAGAAACCAGTTGCATTCTTATACACTAATAATGAAGCAACAGAAAGACAAATAAAGAAACTGATCCCATTCACAGTTCCACCAAGAATCATAAAATACCTAGGAATAAACCTAACCAAAGATGTAAAAGATCTGTATGCTGAAAACTATAGAAAGCTTATGAAGGAAATTGAAGAAGATACAAAGAAATGGAAAAACATTCCTTCCCTCTCTGTAACCTTTTTCCCCCTTCCCCTCCCACTCTGGTCTTCTGTTAAGTTTCTCAGGATCCACATAGGAGTGAAAACATATGGTATTTGTCTTTCTCTGTATGACTTATTTCACTTAGCATAACACTCTCTAGTTCCATCCACGTTGCTACAAATGGCCAGATTTCATTCTTTCTCAATCCAAGTCCTATTCCACTGTATATATAAACCACAACTTCTTTATCCATTCATCAGTTGATGGACATTTAGGCTCTTTCCATAATTGGGCTATTGTTGAAAGTGCTCCTATAAACATTGGGGTACAAGTGGCCCTGTGCATCAGCACTCCTGTATCCCTTGGGTAAATTCCTAGCAGTGCTATTCCTGGGTCATAGGGTAGATCTATTTTTAATTTTTTGAGGAACCTCCACACTGTTTTCCAGAGTGGCTGCAACAGTTTGCATTCCTGCCAACAGTGCAAGAGGGTTCCCGTTTTTCCACATCCTCTCCAGCATCTATAGTCTCCTGATTTGTTCACTTTAGCCACTCTGGCGTAAGGTGGTATCTGTGTGGTTTTGATTTGTATTTCCCTGATGAGGAGTGATGTTGAGCATATTTTCAGGTGTCAGTTGGCCATCTGGATATCTTCTTTAGAAAAGTGTCTATTCATATCTTCTGCCCATTTCTTCACTGGATTGTTTGTTTTTTGGGTGTTGAGAATGGTGAGTTCTTTATAAATTTTGAATACTAGCCCTTTGTCCGATATGTCATTTGCAAATATCTTTTCCCATTCCATCAGTTGCCCTTTAGTTTTGTTGATAGTTTCCTTTGCAGTGCAGAAGCTTTTTATCTTCATGAGGTCCCAATAGTTCATTTTTGCTTTTAACTCCCTTGCCTTTGGGGATGTGTCAAGTAAGAAATTGCTGCAGCTGAGGTCAGAGAGGTTTTGTCTTGCTTTCTCCCCTAGGGTTTTGATGGTTTCCTGTCTCACATTCAGGTCCTGTATCCATTTTGAGTTTATTTCTGTGAATGGTGTAAGAAAGTGGTCTAGTTTCATTCTTCTGCATGTTGCTGTCCAGTTCTCCCAGCACCATTTGTTAAAGAGACTGTTTTTCCATTGGATAATCTTTACTGCTTTGTCAAAGATGAGTTGGCCATACTTTTGTGGGTCTAGTTCTGGGGTTTCTATTCTATTCCATTGGTCTATGTGTCTGTTTTTGTGCCAATACCATGCTGTCTTCATGATCACAGCTTTGTAGTAGAGGCCAAAGTCTGGGATTGTAATGCCTCCCACTTTGGTCTTTTCCTCAATATTACTTTGGCTATTCGGGGTCTTTTGTGGTTCCATACAAATTTTAGGATTGCTTGTTCTAGCTTCGAGAAGAATGCTGGTGTAATTTTGGTTGGGATTGCATTGAATGTGTAGATAGCTTTGGGTAGTATTGACATTTTAACAATACTTATTCTTCCAATCCATAAGCATGGAATGTTTTTCCATTTCTTTGTATCTTCTTCAATTTCCTTCATAAGCTTTCTATAGTTTTCAGCATACAGATCTTTTACATCTCTGGTTAGGTTTATTCCTAGGTATTTTATGATTCTTGGTGGAACTGTGAATGGGATCAGTTTCTTTATTTGTCTTTATGTTGCTTCATTATTAGTGTATAAGAATGCAACTGGTTTCTGTACATTGATTTTGTATTCTGCGACTTTGCTGAATTGATGTATCAGTTCTCGTAGACTTTTGGTGGAGTCTATTGGGTTTTCTATTGGAGTTAACAGATATAGACAGAACAACCCATCCCAAAATAGCAGAATACACATTCATTTCAAGTGTACATGGAACATTCTCTGGAATTGATCACATATTAGGCCACAAAATATTTGGTACACAGCAAAAGCTGTTCTTAAGAGGGAAATTTAGAGTGATACAGGCCTATCCCTTAGAAACAAGAAAAATATCAAATAAGCAAACTAACCTTACACCTAAAGAAACTAGAAAAGTAAGAACAAAGACAAAAGCTAGTAGAAAGAAGGAAATAATAATAATCAGAGTGGAAAGAAATGAAATAGACTTAAAAAATAGAAATGATCAATGAAACCAGGAGTTGGTTCTTTGAAAAGAAAAATAAAACTGATAAACCTTTAGCTAATTCATAAAAAAAACAAGAGATCTCAAATAAACAAAATGCTAACTGACATAGAAGTAAAAACTGACACCACATCAATAAGAGAATTATAAAAGATTAATATGAAAAATTATATGCTAACAAATTGGACAACCTAGAATTAATTCCTAGCAACATACAATCTTCCAAAAGATTGGAAAAAACTGATTACTACTGACAAAATTAAATTGTTAATTAAAAAAGTTTCCTGGGGTGCCTTGGTGGCTCAGTCAGCTGAGCATCTCACTCTTGATTTGGGCTCAGGTCATAATCCCAGGGACACGGGATCGAGCCCTTTGTCAGGCTCCATGCTGACAGTGTGGAGCCTGCTTAGGCTTCTCTCTCTCTCTCTCTCTCTCTCTCTCTCTCCCCCCTTTCCCTCTCTCTATCCTTCTGTCCCCTTCCCAGAGCTTGTGTGCTCTCTCTCTCTCAAATTAAAAAAAATCTTAAAAAAATAAAATAAAATAAAGCCTTAAAAAAAACAACTCCCAACAAACAAATGTCCAGGATCAGGTGGCTTCACATTTAAAGAAGAGTTAATAACTATTCTTCTCAAATTAATTCAAAATAGAAAACGAGAACTTCCAAATTTATTCTACAAGGCCAGTGTTACCCTGATACCAAAACCGAAGGCACAAAAGACAGAAAGACAGAAAGAAAGACAGAAAGAAAGGAAGAGAAAAGAAAAGAAAAACTACAGGTCAATATCCCTGATAAACATAGATGTGAAAACCCTCCTCTGTAAGCTACTTACAAACCAAATTCACCAATACATTAAAGGATTATTCACCCAAGATGTGGTTTATATATACAATGGAATACTACACGGCAATAAGAAAGAATGAAATCTGGCCATTTGCAGCAACATGGATGGAACTGGAGGGTATTATGCTAAGTGAAATAAGTCAATCAGAGAAAGACAGATACCATATGTTTTCACTCATATGTGGATATTGAGAAACTTCACTCATATGTGGATATTGAGAAGACCATGGGGGAGGGGGAGGGGGAGGGGGGAAAAGTTACAAACAGAGAGGGAGGGAGGCAAACCATAAGAGACTCTTAAATACAGATAATTGAGGGTTGATGGGGGGTGGCGTAAAGGGGAAAGTGGGTGATGGGCATTGAGGAGGGCACTTGTTGGAAAGGGCACTGGGTGTTGTATAGAAGCCAATTTGACAATAAATTTTTTTAAAGGATTATTCATCAGAATCTAGTGTAATTTATTCCAGAGATTAAAGGATGACTCAATATCTGTAAATCAATCAAGGTGATACATCACATTAACAAAACAAAGAATTAAAATCATATGACCATCTCAATAGGTGCAGAAAAAAAGCATTAGATAATACTTGTTCATGATAAAACTCTCAACAAAGTAGTATTAGAGGAAACATATCAAAACATGATAAAGGTCATATATGGCAAACCCACAGCACACATCACAGTCCATGGTAAAAAATGGCAAGTTTTCCCTTTAAGATCAGGAACTACGCTCTTGGCATTTTTATTCAACATGATACTGGAAGACCAACCGTGACCCCCAGACAAGGAAATAAGATAAAAGACATCCAAATTGGTAAGGAAGAAGTAAAACTCACTACTTGCACATGACATGATACTATATATAGAAAATCCTAAAGACTCCACCAAGAATCTATGACAATAAGTGAATTCAGTAAAGTAGTTGGATATCAAAATAATATACAGAAATCTACACTTCTATGCATGGATGTCAAAGAAGTAAAAATAGAAATTAAGAAAACAATCTCATTTACAATTATACCAAAAAGAATAAAATGCCTAGGAATAAATTTAACTGAGGCAGTGAAAGATTTATATTCTAAAATTACAAAACAATGATGAAATAAGTTGAAGAAAACATAAAGAAATGGAAAGATAAACTGAGCTCATGGAATGAAAAAATTAATGTATTTAAAATGTTCATACTATGCAAAGCAATCTACAGATTCAAGGCAATCTCTATCAAAATACCAATACTATTTTTCACAAAAGTAAAACAAGTAATCCTGTGGATTTGTAAGGAACCAAATAGTCAACACTATGGAGATTCCTCAAAAAGTTAAAAATAGAACTATCCTATGATCCAGCTATAGCACTACTAGGTATTTAGTCAAAGGATACAAAAATACAGATTCACAGCAGTACACACACCCTGATGTTTACAGCGGCATTATCAACAATAGCCAAACTATGGAAAGAGCCCAAATGTCCATCGACTGATGAATGGCTAAAGAAGACATGATATACACACACACACACACACACACACACACACACACACACACACAATGGAATATTACTCAGCCATCAAAAACAATGAAATCGTGCCATTTGCAATGAAGTGGATGGAGCTAGAGTGTATTATGCTAAGCAAAGTAAGTCAGAGAAAGACAAATATATGATTACATTCATATGTGGAATTTAGAAATCAAAACAGATGAACACAGGGAAAGAGGAAAAAAAGAGAGGGAAGCAAACCATAAGAGTCTCTTTTTTTTCTTTTTTTAATATAATTTATTGTCAAGTTGGCTAACATACAGTGTATACAGTGTGCTCTTGGTTTTGGGGGTAGATTTCCATGATTCATCACTTACATACAACACCCAGTGCTCATGCCAACAAGTGCTCTCTTCAATGCCCATCACCCATTTTCCCCTCCTCCCTGCCCCCCATCAACTCTCAGTTTGTTCTCTGTATTTAAGAGTCTCTTATGGTCTGCTTCCCTCCCTCTGTTTGTAACTTTTTTCCCCCTTCCCTTCCCCAATGGTCTTCCATTAAGTTTCTAAAGTTCCACATATGAGTGAAAACGTATGGTATCTTTCTCCGACTGACTTATTTCACTTAGCATAATACCCTCCAGTTCCATCCACGTTGCTGCAAATGGCCAGATTTCATTCTTTCTCATTGCCAAGTAGTATTCCATTATATATTATAAACCACATCTTCTTTACCCATTCATCAGTTGATAGACATTTAGGCTCTTTCCATAATTTGGCTATTGTTGAAAGTGCTGCTATAAACATTGGAGTACATGTGCCCCTATGAATCAGCACTCCTGTATCCTTTGGATAAATTCCTAGTGCTGCTGTTGCTGAGTCATAGGGTAGTTCTATTTTTAATTTTTTGAGGAACCTCCACACTGTTTTCCAGAGAGGCTGCACCAGTTTGCATTCCCACCAACATTTCAATAGGGCTCCCATTTCTCATCCTCACCAGCATCTGTTGTTTCCTCAGTTGTTAATTTTAGTCACTCTGACTGGTATGAAGTTGTATCTCAGTGTGATTTTGATTTGTGTTTCCCTGATGATAAGTGATGTTGACCATCATTTCATGTGTCTGTTGGCCATCTGGATGTCTTTGGAAAAATGTCTGTTCATGTCTTCTGCTCATTTCTTCACTGGATTATTTGGTTTTTGGGTGTTGAGTTTGGTGAGTTCTTTATAGATTTTGGATATATGTCATTTGTAAATATCCCATTCCATTGGTTGACTTTTAGTTTTGATGATTGTTTCCTTTGCAATGCAGAAACTTTTTATCTTCATGAGATGCCAATAGTTCATTTTCGCTTTTAATTCCCTTGCTTTTGGAGACGTCAAGCAAGAAGTTCCTGCAACTGAGGTCAAAGTTGTTGTTGCCTATTTTCTCCTCTAGGGTTTTGATGGTTTCCTGTCTCACAGTTAGTTCTTTCATCCATTTTGAGTGTCTTTTTGTGTATGGTGTAAGAAAGTGGCCTAGTTTCATTCTTCTCCATGTTGCTATCCAGTTTTTCCATCACCATTTGCTCAAGAGACTGTCTTTTTTCCATTGGATACTCTTTCCTGCTTTGTCAAAGATTAGTTTGCCATACACTTGTGGGTCCAATTCTGGGTTCTATATTCTATTCCATTGGTCTATGTGTCTGTTTTTGTGCCAATACCATAATGTCTTGATGATTACAGCTTTGTAGTAGAGCTAAAGTCTGGGATTGTGATGCCTCCCACTTTCATTTTCTTTTCAACATTATTTTGGCTACTTGGGGTATTTTGGGGTTCTATACAAATTTTATTATTGTTTATTCTAGCTTTGAGAATAATGCTGGTGCAATTTTTATTGGGATTGCACTGAATGTGTAGATTGCTTTAGGTAGTATTGACATTTTAACAATATTTGCTCTTTCAATCCATGAGCATGGAATGTGTTTCTATTTCTTTCTGTCTTCTATTCCCTTCCTAAGTTTTCTATAGTTTTCAGCATACAGATCTTTTACATCTTTGGTTAGGTTTATTCCTAGGTATTTTATGGTTCTTGGTGCAATTGTAAATGGAATCGATTTCTTGATTTCTCTTTCTGTTGCTTCATTATTGGTGTAACAAATTTCTGTACATTTTTTTTTTTGGTACCCTGTGACTTTGCTGAATTCATGTATCAGTTCTAGCAGCTTTTTAGTGGAGTCTTTGAGGTTTTCCATGCAGAGTATCATGTCATCTGCAAAAAGTGAAAGTTTGACTTCTTCTTTTCCAATTTGGTTGCCTTTTATTTCATTTTGTTGTCTGACTGCTGAGGCTAGGACTTCCAACACTATGTTAAACAACAGCAGTGAGAGTGGACATCCCTGTCATGTTCCAATCTCAGGAGGAAAGCTCTTGGTTTTTCCCCATTGAGGATGATATTAGCTGTGAGCTTTTCATATATGGCTTTTATGATGTTAAGGTATGTTCCTTCTATCCCAACTTTCTTGAGGGTTTTTATCAAGAAAGGATGCTGTGTTCTGTCAAATGCTTTTTCTGTATCTAGTGACAGGATCATATAGTTCTTATCCTTTATTTTATTAATGTGATGCATCACATTGATTGATTTGCAAATAATGAACCAGCCCTCCAGCCAGGATGAATCCCACTTGATCATGGTGAATAATTCTTTTTATATGCTGTTGAATTTTATTTGCTAGTATCTTGTTAAGAATTTTTGCACCCATGTTCATCAGGGATATTGGCCTATAATTCTCCTTTTTATTGGGTCTCTGTCTGGTTTGGGAATCAAGGTAATGCAGGCTTCATAGAATGAGTCCAGAAGCTTTCCTCCCATTTTTATTTTTTAGGACAGCTTGAGAAGGATAGGTACTAAATCTGCCTTAAATGTCTGGTAGATTTTCCCTGGGAAGCAATCTGTCTCAGGACTCTTATTTGTTGGGAGATTTTTGATAACTGATTCAATTTCTTCGCTAGTTATGAGTATGTTCAAATTTTCTATTTCTTCCCATTTGAGTTTTGGTAGTGTGTGGGTATCTATGAATTTGTCCATTTCCCCCAGGTTGTCCAGTTTGTTGGAATATAACTTTTCATAGTATTCTCTGATAATTATTTGTATTTCTGAGGGGTTGGTTGTGATGTGTCCAATTTCATTAATGATTTTATCTATTTGGGTCCTCTCTCTTTACTTTTTGAGAAGTTTGGCTAAGGGTTTATCAATTTTGTTTATTTTTTTCAAAAAACCAACTCTTGGTTTCACTGATCTGTCCTACTGAATTTTTGGATTCTATATTGTTTATTTCTGCTCTGATATTTATTATTTCTCTTCTTCTGCTGGCTTTGAGGTTTCTTTGCTGTTCTGCTTCTAGTTCCTTTAGGTGTGCTGTTAGATTTTGTATTTGGGATTCTTCTTGTTTCTTGAGGTAGGCCTGGATTGCAATGTATTTTCCTCTCAGGACTGCCTTTGCTGAATCCCAAAGGGTTTGGATTGTCATGTTTTCATTTTAATTTGCCTCCATGTATTTTTTAATTTCTTCTTTAATTGCCTGGTTGACCCATTCATTCTTTAGTAGAATGTTCTTTAACCTCCATGTATTTGGAGGTTTTTTTTAACTTTTTTCCTATGGTTGATTTCAAGTTTCATAGAATTGTGATCTGAAAATGTGCATGGGTATGAACTCAGTTCTTTTATGTTTATTGAAGTCTGTTTTGTGACCCAGTATGTGATCTATCTTAAAGAATGTTCCACGTGCACTCGAGAAGAATGTGTATTCTGCTGCTTTTGGATGAAAAGTTATAAATACATCTGTCAAGTCCATCTGATCCAGCGTGTCATTCATGGTCATTGTTTCTTTATTGGTTTTCTGCCTAGATAATCTGTCCATTGTTGTAAGTGGAGTATTAAAGTCACTTGCAATTACTGTATTCTTATCAATAGGATTGCTTATGTTTGTGATTGATTTATATATTTGGGTGCTTTCAAATTGGGTGCATAAACATTTATAATTGTTGGCTCTTCTTGATGTATAGACTCTGTAATTATGATATAATGCCTTTCTTCATCTCGTTACAACCTTTAATTTAAAGTCTATTTTGTCTGATATAAGTATGGCTACTCCAGCTTTCTTTTGACTTCCAGCAGCATGATAGATAGTTCTCCATCCCCTCACTTTCAATCTGAAGGTGTCCTCAAGTCTAAAATGAGTCTCTTGTAGACAGCAAATTGATGGGTCTTGTTTTTTTAATCCATTCTGATACCCTATGTCTTTTGGTTGGAGCATTTAGTCCATTTACATTCAGTGTTATTATTGAAAGACATGGGTTTAGAGTCATTGTGATGTCTGTAGGTTTCATGCTTGTGGTGATGTCTCTGGTCCTTTGTAGTCCTTGCAACATTCCACTCACAAAGTCCCACTTAGGATCTCTTGTAGGGCTAGTTTAGTGGTCATGAACTCCTTCAGTTTTTGTTTGCTTGGGAAAACCTTTATTTGTCCTTCTATTCTGAATGACAGCCTCGCTGGATAAAGGATTCTTGGCTGCACATTTTTCCTACTCAACATATTGAACATTTCCTGCCACTCCCTCTGGTCTGCCAAGTTTCAGTGGACAGGTCTGCTACTATCCTTATGTGTCTACCCTTGGAGGTTAAGGCCCGTTTGTCCCTAGCTGCTTTCAAAATTCTCTCTTTATCTTTGTATTTTGCCAGTTTCACTCTGACATGTCATGGAGAAGATCAATTCCTATTATGTCTAAAGGGAGTTCTCTGTGCTTCCTGGATTTCAATGTCCGCTTCCTTCCCCAGATTGGGGAAGTTCTCAGCTATGATTTGTTCAAGTACACCTTCCACCCCTTTCTCTCTGTCTTCTTCTTCCGGAGCTCCTATGACACAGGCATTATTACATTTCATTGAATCACTTAATTCTCTAAGTCTCCCGTTGTGGTCTAGAAATTTTTTTTAGTTTTTTTCTCAGTTTCATCTTATTCTCTGATTTTATCTTCTATTTTACTTATTCTCCCCTCTGCCTCTTCAATCCTCATTGTAAACACATCCAGTTCATTTCGCACTTCATTTACAACATTTCTTAATTCATCACGACTACTTTTTAGTTCCTTGATCTCTTCAGCAATAGATTCTCTGCTGCCTTCTATGCTTTTTTCAAGCCCAGCATTAATCTTATGACTATTATTCTAAATTCTTGATCAGATATATTGTTTATATCTGTTTTGAGCAATTATTTAGCTATCATTTCTTCCTGGAATTTATTTTGAGGAGAATTCTTCCATTTCATCATTTTGGCTAGTTTTTTGTCCTTTATGTTTTAAAAGCTTGTTATGTGTTCTGCACCTGCAAGCACTACTATATTAAAGAGGTGTCATACACTGTACAGGGCCTGGCCCTTCAGGAGATGTTTTTTGGAGTGTGTTACATGCTCTCTGTTGTTGTAACTCTGGTTGCTTTATCTCCCTACTCGTAGTGATGGTTTCGACCCTCCACCAGTTGTGCTTTGATTTGTTCATTGAAATAACTCTGGGGGAAAAATGTTTAAAAGGGGTGGGCAATGGTGGTGGAAGAGGTCTTATCCCATACAAAGAGAGAAATGACAGGGGCAGGGGAAAAAAATAAAAGAAAAGAAAATTGACCACGTGGAGAAACTATTCAGCTTTATACAGAGAGAGAGAGGTAAATAAAGAAATATAGAACAGGTGTAAAGAGAACAGATTAAATATATCTGCTTAAACAAACTGACAACCAGAATAACCAGATTAGAGAAGGAAAGAAATAAAAATGAGAAAAAATATATATATTTATATTTATATTTATATTTATATTTATATTTATATTTATGGAGAATTATATTTTTATATATGGAGAATTTTCCAAGAACTAAATCAGAAAATGCAAAACCACTAGGTGCCTTGGAACTGGTGGTGTGCTGGTCTGGAGGAGGGGCTGTCTGTTTGGTCAATGTCAATCTTGTTCAGGTAGATACACAGTTATCTGGCGTGAAGGGGCATAGTGTAGGCAGGTCCCACCTCCACTGTGGCCCCTTGTCCTTTCTCTGAAGCCCTACCTTGTTGGTATGGGGAGAAAATGGTGACACTCCAGTCTCTCCTCCCCGGACTGGGTGTCCCAAACTACTCTGTTCAGGCTGACCTCACAGTGCTGTGCGGGTGTGAGCTAGCTGTTTTTGTTTTTGTTTTTTGTTATTTGTTTTCTGCTCCACAGTCTCCAGCACCTCCCTGGCACTCATCTGGAATTCAAACACTCGTCTTAAAGGATCCTGCTCTGCACTCCCCAGTACCAGGGAAGTGCTGCACGCTGCCAATAAAGGGCCTCTGGCTGGTGGGTGCAGGCAAGGATCTTTGTCCTTGGAACAGCTATATACTTTCTTCCCACAGCACTCAAGGGAGGGGATTGCTTTCTCCCACTGCAGACTGTGCCTCTGAACTAGTTACCGAGCCTGGGGCTGGCTCCCCAGGTGCATGAATAGGGCAGCTGGCCCCAGTCTGGAGAAAGCTCTGCAGTTAAAAATTGGATCTTTCTCCATTTTTTTTCCAATCCCCATCTGTGGTTTTTCTCTTGTCCAAATACAATCCTACACTTTCACAGCCTCTCTTTCTCTTCCTTTTGTCTCTCCACAGAAGTGGATCCCTCCCCTCTGTGTCTATGACACCCATTTTATCTCTCCCAGTTGGCAGTCACACACCTATAGACTGCCAGGTTGTCTCTGTGGACCCCTGGAGACGTGTCTGTGTTACTCTGCAGCCTGGACTCTTGGAATTCCAAGTCTTCTGGCCTCAACACTTCTGTGTTTGAGGGATGAGGGAACTTCAGGTCCCCCTACTTCTCTGCCATGTTGGAATCTCCCCCCTGGAGTCTCTTAATGATAGAGAACACGTGGAAGGTTGATGGAGGGAGGTGGGGGGGTAGATGGGCTAGATGGGTGTTGGACATTAAGGAGGGCACTTGTTATTTTGAGCACTGAGTATTGTAGGTAAGTGATGAATCACTGAATTCTACTCCTGAAACCAATATTGCACTGTATGTTAACTAACCAGAATTTAAATAAAAATTTGAGGAAAAAAAAGAAAACAAATAACCAAAGGAGTCTTGAGAAAGAACAAAGTTGGACATATCACAATCTCAAATTTCAAGATATATTACAAAACTATAGTAATCAAAGCAGTAGGTAACTTGCACAAAAATAGATACATGCATCAATGGAACAGGACAGACAGCAAGTGTCTCTACACCAGAAAGTCAAGGGTTATTCAACATACTAAAACCAAGCAAGCTATACACCACAATAATTGTTTAAATGAAAATGAGATCATATACATTGATGCAGAAAATGCTCTAAACAAAATCCAATGCCAGTTCATGATATATACACTCAAGAAAGTAGGAATAAAAAGTAATGTGTGCAATAAACCTACATCAAACCTCATGTTCAATTTTGAAGACTGAAAGGTTTACTCTGAAATCAGGAACAAGGCTAAGATGCTGGCTTTCAACTGTTACTCAATATTATGCTGAAAGTTCTACCCAGAACAATGAGACAAGAAAAATGGTGTCCACAAGTGAAAGGAAAAAGTAGATCTAGGTCTATTCAGAGACCAGAGATGACATCATCTTATATATAGAACTTCCTAAAGAATCATCAAAAAAATGATTAGAGATAGTCAACTAAGTCAACAGTTACAGAACAAAATATTGATACACAAAAATCTCTCCTATCTGTATACACTAGCAATGAATCATCTGAAGAGGAATTTAAGGAAACAATTTTATTTCAGGTAATGCCAATGTTAATAAAATACTTAGGAATAGATGTAATTAAGGTGCAAGACTTATACACTGAAAACTGTAATACACTGCTGAAAGAAATTAGAGGAAACATAAATAAATGTGAAGATATCCATAGTGATAAAAAGACTTACTATTGCTAGGGATTCCCAGCTAGTTCAGTTAGTAGAGCGTGCAACTCTTGATTTCAGGGTCGTGAGTTCAAGCCCCACATTTGGCGTAGAGCCTACTTTAAAATAAATAAACAAAACATTTTTTACAAAGATTTACTATTGCTAAGTGGAAATAGTACACAATACAATTTGCAGATTCAATGTGATTACCAGGAAAATTCATTAAGGCTCTGGGAAGAATGCACAAATTAATCCTAAAAGTCATGGAATTTCAAGGGACCACAAGATAGCCAAAACAGTCTTGGAGAAGAAAATCAAAGATGGAAGTTCATACTTTCCAATTTCAAATCTTAATACAAATTCAAAGTAATAAAATAAAATAAAATAAAATCTTAATACAAATTCAAAGTAATAAAATATCTTTACTGTCATAAAGATAATACATACAGATCAGTGGGACTTAATCAAGATCCCAGAAATAAGCTCTTCATTTATGGTCAACTGAATTTTGGCAAGGACGACAACATTACACTGCAGAAAGTATGGTCTTCTCAACAAATGGTGCTACACAACTGACTATCCATGTGCAGAAGAATAAAATTGGACATTTACCTCACACAACATACAAAAATTAACTCAAAATAGATTAAAGGCTTAAATGTAAAAGGTAAATATAAACTCTAGAAGAATCAAATGAGGATAAATCTTCATGACCTTGGATTTAGCAGTGCTCTTAGATCTGAAGTCACAATCAAGAAAAGAAAAAATAAAGAAATTTAATGTCATCAAAATTAGACACTTGGTATGTCACAGGATGCTATCCTGAAAGTGAAAAGACAGCCCACAGAATGGGAGAAAATATTCTCACATTACTTATCTGATAAGAGTCTGTTATACAGAATATGTAAAGAGCTTTTATAACTCATCAACAAAGACAACCCAATTTTAAAAACAGATGAAGGACTTGGGTAGACCTTTCTCCAGAAAAGACCAACAAATGGTCAATAGCACCTGAAAAGGTGTGAAACACCATTAGCCATAATGAAATGAAGTTTTAAACAACAGTGATATATACCCTTTTATACATGCTAGAATTGTTATAATCAAGAAAACTAAAAATAACAAATGTTTGCAAAGATGCTGAGTAATCGGAACCTTTAAATCTTGCTTGTGGAAATGTAAAATGGTGCACTCTATGTGTAAAATAGTTTGGCATTCCCTCAAAAAGATAAAAATAGATTTACCATATGGTTCAACAACTCTACTCCTAGATGTATACTCCCCCCGACAAAGTTGAAAAGAGTTACTAAAAAAAAAAAGTGCACAAATATTCACAGCAGTAGTGTTCACAGTCCTCCAAATGTCCCCCAACAGGTGAATGGATGAACAAAATGAGGTAGATCCATAAATGGCAAAATTATTCTGCTATATAAAGGCATCTGTGGAAAACAATATGGGTGGCACCTAAAAAAAAATTATACACAAATCCACTCCAGCATCTATACCCAAATAAATTTAAAGCAAAGACTTGAGCAGATATGCATGTACCCTTACTCATAGTAGCATTTTTCACAACAGCCAAAAAGGTGGAAGCAACCCAAGTGTTGGCTGTTTTCACAACAGCCAAAAACGGGGAAGCAACCCTTCCCCCACTGGGTCCCATGAACACCAACACCCCTCCCGCCCCCCGCCAGCGTCCCCGCTCTGGAAGCTCCTCCTCTCCGGGCCTCGCTTTCTCCTCACCTGCTCCTCCTGCGGCGGGTCCTGAGGAGGCCGGGTTCTTGTCCCTGTGGACGCGATCCCACGTCCTCTCGAAGTCTCCACAGCGGGTCCTGAGGAGACCGGATTCCTGTCCCTGTGGACGTGGGCCCATGTCCCCCCAAGCCTCCACAGTGGGGCCTGTGGAAACTGGGTTCCTGTCCCTGTGTCAGCAGCCCCACATCCCTTCAAATCCTCCACAGCGGATCCTGAAGAGACCAGGTTCTTGTCCCTGTGGACGTGGCCCCAAGTCCTCCCAAATCCTCCACAGCGGGTCCTGAGGAGTCTGTTTGCAGCTGGTGGAGATGTGAGGCCCACCTTCCCCCAAGCCTCCACAGCGGGCCCATAGAAGCCGTGTTCCTGTCCCTGTGGGCATGGCCCCACGTCCCCCAAGCCCCAGAGAGGACTTCCCAAGTCCTTGGAAGGCTGAGCAGCTGGGGGAGAGCCGGGAGACCAGGGGCCAAGTGCGCATGCGCCACACGGGGGTGGGGACGGGGTTCGGCGCCCCCTGCGGGCAGTGCAGGTGATGCAGGACATGCTGGGCCTGTGTTTCAGTGGAGGCGCTGACCCCACCCTGGGCCCAACGGAACCCATTAAATTTTGGAAATTCAAACTGAAATGGAGCCCAATATCCCCTGACTTCTCCACAAATAGTTAAGGAGCAGTTAATTGGAAAGTGTATGAAATGAAATTAAATGTAGGCACAAAGTTTATAATCTTCTATTGCAAAACTGTAGATAAATTCAGAATTAAAACTATCAAAGTTATCTAAAAGAAATCATGAAAGAGAATCTATGTGACCTTGGGTTCAGTGATGGGTTTTAACACACAACACTAAAAAGCAATCTATAAGAGAAAAAAATTAGTAACATGAACTTTATAAAACTTGTACTCTGTGAAAGACCTTGTATAGAGAACCAAAAGGCAAGCCACAAACTTGGAGGAAATGTTTGCAAAATACATATCTGATAAGAAATTTGTATTCAAACTATACCAAAAACTCTCAGGACTCAACAGTAAGAAAACAACCTGGGTGAAAATGGGTAAGATCTCAACAGACCCCTGGACAAAGAAGATATACAGATAGTAAATAAGCATACAAAACTATACTCTACATCCTCTATCATTAGGAAATTACAAATCAAAACAACAGTGAGATAGTGCTGCACACCTGGTAGAAATGCTAAACTCCAAAAACAAGAACACCAGTTGCTGGATGGACAGGAACGATAGGAACACTCCTTCATGCTGGAGGTGCATGTGCAGCCACTGTAGAGGGCATTTTGGCTAAATAAGTCCCACCTTAGGATCCAACATTCATGCTTCTAGTATTTAAACAACTGTTTTGAAAAACAATTTGCAAACAAAAACTCACGTGCAGTTATGCACTGCAGCTGTATTCATAATGGTTAAACACTTAAAGAAGTCAGGATATCCTTTAATAGATGAATGCATAAGCAAATGGGGGTACATCCATGTGAAAGAAGCAGAATATGCCACCCTAAAATATGCTTCTCTGGCACAAGGATTATTTGGGGATCATTAATTTTAAGAAACTGCAGACACAGGGAATCTCTGAAAACTGAGTAGAAATTGCCCTTTGGTGAGCAAAATTTGCATTTATAAAGGAAAGCACCATTTGTAAGGGTGTCTCCCTTTCTACCAGGAATAGAGGAATGAGTAAATCTCAATAAACTGTTATCAAAGGAGAAAGCGCAAACTTAAATCTGTGTAACAACCATACATACCCTAGTTTACTGTGATTGGCCTGATGACCTCCCTTAACTGGCCTTCCCACGACCCAAACTCTTTTTGTCTTTGGCCAAAGATGGCCTGCGAGGTGATAGCTGGGCCATTTGGGGAAGTTACTCATCTTTCCTGAGTATCTCCCATCTATACAGGACATATACATGTAATTAAGCTTCTGTTTGGTTTTCTCCTGTTAATCTTCTATTGCAAGAAGGAGTCTCAACCAAGAGGCTAAAAGAGTAGAGGGAACATTATCTTATAAAGTATGGTAGCTAACAGTTTGGAAATCACCACATCTGTAATCTGGAATGGAGTGATGAATTACATAAATGGCAGGTAGTAGGAGTCATGTTTCTCATGGCTACAGTGGAAAGTAACAGATTAGCAAAGGGAGAAGATCACAAAACCTGTGTGGTGGTGGACCAGGTTGGAGACATCAGCATAAACTCATCTTTAGCTTAATATGGAAACAGACAATTCCCCATAGAAATTTTATAATTAGGTGTGTTTACATGCACATATAGGTAGGAATACATGCATATATTTCCTTGCATTGTCTGCTGAGCACATTTAGCTACCACATGTAAGACTTTAATACCATTCTGTAATAGAAGGGACCAGGGCTCTTTGAAGATATTGCTGATACTAGGACTAAGACAATAAATATAGGAGCCAGGATAATCTCAAAGTATCAGAAAGTAAGAAGGTACCAAGAAAAAAAAAACACAAAGATGGAAATATGTCAAAGATAAACAGGAGCTGATGAAAAGTGCTCTCAGTAGCCAAAGCAGGAATGAACCTGTGGCGAAATATTGTAGTGCTGGAGTATAACCAACAGCCTAAAATAACTACGCAGGTGTCCACACTGCTAAAAATAAAAGATTTGTTAAAAAGGAAACTGTAGGCCCAAAATGGAGTCACTTGTGCTAAGAGACCCCAGTCAGCAAGCCAAGACTTAGTACTTAACCTAACTGGAATTTCACACACACGCCCCATGTAACCTTTAACCAGTCAACCTAGAAAGTGTACTGAATGGCTCCTTCTGGTCCCCTTAGGAAAGTGACCTTGCCTAAAACAATGCTTCCTTTGCTAAAAATTTCCTTTTTCCATTCCTTCTCTAATTTAAAAATCCTTCTCCTCCCTGCAGCTCAAAGGAACTCCTTTCTATTTCCTAGATGGGATGCTGCTGATTCATCAAATTGTTCAATAAAGCCAATGTAATCTCTTAAATCACTCAGTTGCATTTTTATTTACAAATTACATAGGATTTTGTTTGTTTGTTTGGTTGTTTGGTTGTTTGTTTACAAATGGGATTGACTAGACCTCTCCTATGCAGAATTCTGAACAACAGATGTAAACAGTCATCCATCAAGGAGGTGCAGGTAACTCCCCTCTTCTAAAGTGTGGGCTCCACACCGTGTCTTCTGGCTCATGAAGACACACCATATGCACGTATGGGAAAAGAGTAACTCACGGTGGGGAAGCCTGAAGAACACTGCCTCAGCCAGTGGTCAACATGAACACGGACAGTGACAAGTGGCCTCCAGACCATGTTCCCTTGATGTAAAGTGAGGACAGAGCATTTTACTTCTGTGATCTGCTTCCTTAAAACCCATAACCCCAGTCTAATCATGAGGAAAACACCAAGTAAATCCCAATGTGTAACTTTCTACAAAACACCTCCAAAGTCATTGAAGAGACTGTCACAGCCAAGAAGAGCCTACAGAGACATGATGACCATATGTCATGTGGTGCCCTGCGTGGGATCCTGGAGCAGGAAAACGTAGAAGAGAGGGAACCTGAATAAAATAAGAACTTTAATTAATAATAATATACCAATATTTGTTCATTAATTGTGACAATTCTGAAGAAAAATAGAGTAGAAATTAAAGGTCAAATAAGAGAAACCTATTGCATCAGACCGAAAGCCTCGGGCATCTGGGTGATTTCATAGTAAAAATACATATTAACAAAACTGACCCTTAAATAAGGGAGAAACATTAGCCATCCAAGTGTTGCAGGGAGTATGGCCAGAGTGGCAAAAGATGAGTCCGCAAACAAAGTGCTTTTAAGTGAAGGTCCTCATACTCGAGTCGGAATGAGGCCCCGACTCCAGAATGAAGCTTCTTTTTATTAGGATAATTGCTAAAGACTACGTGCATAAAGTCAACTAAACAAGCGTGTTAATCAGTCTAATGATTTAGCTTTTCAAGGTTGAATTTCAAGTTATTTGGTTTCTATAACACTAGGAAGGGTCAGGTGTGAAGGAGGATCCGGCCTTGGACAATGTTAATGGCTCTAGGCGATCCTTACCAGCCTCAGCCACATTCAGCTTTGTAAACATGTCCTAAGGCCTTGCACCTTCTCCAGCCCTTCCCTTTTGAAGTATTTTCCTTTGATGCTTCTCTCCTGCATCTCCCACATCCAAGGACCTCTTCCTCCTGCTGGTTCTCCTCTCAATGCTTCTGGGGTTTTCCTCTCCAGGGACAGAGAAGGAATAGGGACAGAGCTGTTCTACAAGTCCCCTGAGACCTGACCCCACCTGCTGTCTTCATCTCCCCAGCCATGGCCCCCAGTGAGAACACTGCACAGAGTGTCTCAGGGATCGTTAATTCTGATGTGTCAGCCAGCACTTTTTGGATGGTAAGGGACTGGACACACTTACTGAAGCACAGTAAATTACTATTTGTTAATATGGTGGAAATAGGATCACCTAGGTGACTCAGTCAGCTAAGTGTCTGACTTTTGATTTAGGCTCAGGTCATGATCTCATCATTTGTGGGTTCAAGCCCCATGGACTCTGCGCTAACAGTGTGGAGCCTACTTGGGATTCTCTCTCTTTCCCTCACTCTCTGCCCTGTCCTTGCTCACTCGTGCTCGCTCTCTCTCAAAATAAATACATAACCTTAACAATATGGTGGAAATAAATTAATGCTTGCAAGTGGCAAGTTAAGAGTCGATTTGGACCCAGCAGATCCAGGGGCTCATACTCTCACAGTGAGACCTGAACCCTCTCCAATCCTCCATCCTTCTAAGTTTGTTTGGGGCGGCCCCATTCATAGGCACAGTCTCTCTCACTGTATCTGGGACCTCTAGCAACTCCAGGCTGACACCCACTCACCATCCATTCTACTGGGAAGGGTTTCTCTTTCCTTTGGGATCCATGAAAAGTCATGGCTTTCATTGTCTTTGGCCTGGCTTGGGTCACATCCTCATCCCTGAAGTCATCAGAGCACCCAGAGGATGGAGCATGGGGTTGGCTGGACTTGGATCATACGCCCATCATCGAGGTGTATGGGATGTGGGGGCTGCCCTCTGGAGTTGTTGTTATGGGAGGCAGGTGAGATGTAGTCCCCAAAGGCAAGCAGAAGTGTGGACTTGGACCTGAGAACAGATGCCATGTTGGGAAAACAGCAGATTCCACATCACTGATGGCCAACTGCACAGCTGTGGAACCTGAAGCCCAAGGAAGGAAGGATTTCACTTAGGGTCAGGGGCTGCAGCCACCCACCCAGTGCTCTTGCTGTCCTCCCACGATTGCAAAAAGCAATTGTAATTACTGAAAAAGCAACTTTGCTGTTGGTAGGAAACTCAAGGCTCCTGCCTCAGGCATTGGGTCCTCAGATCTCAGAGGCTAGAAGCCACACAGACTTCATTCATGTCCCCAGGAGGAGATAGCCCAGGAGTCACACAGTAATTACCCATCCCCAAAGAACAAACTGGCTCATTTTCCACTCTCTTCTCCTTTACAAAGAGCAGAGAACAAATGAGAGGCTGGTAAGGAAATTCTTGCTCAGTAAAGTAGATGGAGTCACATGGAATCTGCCGTAAAACAGAATCCATACTTGGCTGGCTTTCTGGAGGCCACGGGACTGGGTATATGGCTCTCAGAGGCCATGCAGCCTCAGTGAGAACCTGCCCACTGAGAGTCACAGGGGCTATGATTTCTTCAATTTTCAATGAGTATGAGTGTTAAAGATTTATTACAACCAGAGGACCAAAGGATTGCAGGGCTACACTCTGCTCTATGGTTGTTGTGGCCATAGCCACATTCATAGTTTGGAGGATTATTACCTGTCTAAACAGGCTGAGAGGCTGAGGAAGGAGGAACTTGTCTCAATCACATGTCTGCTAGGAATGGAAACGTCACAAGAGACTGTCTATGCTGCCTGGTAGCTATTCAATTACCTAGCAGTACAGGCAGCTTAGTACTTGGCCACGGAAATTGAAGGGCCCAGGGTGGCCTCAGCTGGAGGGCTATGGATGCCTTCCTGGGTGGTCACAGACCAAAGGCTATCCTGTTTGACACCACACTGTCTACTGCTGCCCACTAGGATGGGACAAAGGATCCAGCAGGTCTCAGGAGGTCACCACCAGCACTCATGAAGACAACACCTAGGGGCTGGCAGGTGGCTGCATCTGGTCTTCTCTCCATCCACATGTGTCCACTGAGTGGAGTGCTCTTACATGTGTCCAGGCTAAGGTGGCACCTGGGATGCACAGGCACAATGAGAACCACCATGAAAAGATAGGAGAGCATGGAGAAACTATGCAGGACCTCTGAGTCATTGCAAAACTCTAGACAGAGGTTGAATTAAATTTGAAACAGTCAATGAAAACAGTGGATATTCCACTCTTCCTCATTCAGACTCCAGGAATGGAGGTTACAGGGAAAAAATTGCGACCCCTGACTCATGTGTGACCACAGCCAATTTGAGTCCATCACAGAAGCCTCAGAGGAATGAAGAGAGGAGGATGGGGGCCAGTTATACTTAATCCTCACCCTCATCCTATAACCCCTAGCCCCTAGCCCTAAACCTTCCAAAGCCCTAACTATAAACCCTAACCCTACCTCTGACCCTAAACCTTACCATAGCATTCATTCACATATCTTACCATGATATCCACATGTCCCTTCCTTTGCCTACAAGGGATAAAATGGTCCTTTTAAGACTCTGGGACAATTCCCCTCCTTCAATGACACCTGGTTTGGTGGGCATCTCATCACCTTTGTCCAGTTTGTTATGATCTGAGGCATTGTACACAACAAAAGGCACAATTGGGTCCAACTTGGTGTTTTTTCCACACATACCCCAAATATCTTCACCTTGTGTGTTTTCATAAAATGCAAACACTACATGACACTTTTTAAAAAGTGTTGACACTTTTTAACACTGTGCTTAGCAGTTTTTGGCACATGGAAAACATTCTTCTTTAAACAGTGTTTAAATACTCTGTTTCACAAGTTAGGTGCTGGACTAAATGTGTATAACCTTGACTCTTTGAAACACGGTGTTTAGTACTGTGTGGTTCAAATACCACTTTGTAATGCTTAAACTCTGTCTTTAATAAAGTTAGGTGGTAGAGAGGTTAAGTGTAGTTTCAACTCTTTGAAACACTGTTTAGCATTGTGTACTGGATTTAACATTGTATTTGGAAATAAATCTTTAAACTTTGTGTTTAACAACAGAAAGAGGAGATAGACTGAATGTAATATTGACTCTTTGGAAAGTAGTGTTCATCAATGTGTGATGCATGCAGAACATTCTCCCGTGAGTTGTGTTTCAATTCTTTGTCACATTCAGGATGATAGTGACTGAAAATAATGTAGTTTGATTGAAACCCTGTGTTGACCATAACGTGGGATATTTAATATACACAACTGTGATACATTTCTAAACTCCTTGTGTAAGTAGGTATATGAGTGACAGTATAATATTGACTTGGAAACACAATGTTTAACTGTATGTGGCAGATGCAATTCATTTGTCAATTGTGTATATTTAAACACTGTGTAACCAACTGGTTGCATGAGTGATTGAGTATAATGTTTACTCTTTGGAATGCTGGGCCTAGCAGTGTGTGGTGCATATAATTTCTTCTGTGATACATGCTTACATTATCAGAATTATGAGCATGAGTAGTAAACACAATGTTTGCTTTTGAAATGTTGTTTAGCAGTAGTTGCTTCCACTAATAGTACTTCTGGGATACATGTTTAAATCTGTATTGGACAGAGGTAAGTATATTATTGACAGTATAATGTTGACTCTTTGAAATACTATCTTCTGGGGTGCCTGGGTGAATCAGTCGGTTGAGTGTCCGACTTAGGCTCAGGTCATGATCTCGCAGTTCATGGGTTCAAGCCGTGCATCGGGCTCTGTGCTGACAGCTCAGAGCCTGGATCCTACTTTGGATTCTGTGTCTCCCTCTCTCTCTGCCCCTCCCCTGCTCCTACTCTGTCTCTGTCTCTCTCTCTCAAAAATAAATAAATATTAAAATTTTTTCTTAAAAAAGAAAGACTATATTCAGCACTGTGTAGTGCAAGTAACACAGTCTTTGTAATATATATTTAAAACATATGATGAGTGTTTTTTCCTTGGGCTTCTTTCAAAATTTTTTCTTTGTCTTTGGTTTTCTGAATTTTGATCATGATAATCTTAGGTATAAATTTTTGGTATTTAACCTTCTTAGTATTCTTTTAGCTTCCTGGATCTGTGGTGTAGTGTCTGATACAGAGTCAATTGTGTCCCACTGAATTCTATATTGAAGTCCTAACTACCAGTACCTGGAAAAGACATCTTATTTGGAAACAGGTTCATTGCAGACGTAATTAGTTAGGATGAGATAATACTGCAATAAAGTGAGTCTCTAATCCAATATGATGGGTGTCCTTTTTAAAGGAGAAAATTTTGATAGTGACAAAGAAGGAGAATGCAGTGTGAGGATGAACACACCATTGTGATGATACCTCTACAAGCCAAGGCATGACAAGGGTTGCCAGAGAACCACCAGAAGCTACAGGAGAGGCTTGGAACAGACTTTTTCTCACAGCCTTCAAAGGCAACCCATACTACTCACACCTTGTTCTCAGACTTCTAGACTGAGAAACTACACAGTATTTTTCTATAGTTTAAGCCACACAATTTGTGGTACTTTCTTGTTGCTGCTGCTGTTATTGTTGTTGTTTTTAAACATTTCTTCCAATTTATTTTTTAGATATAAGTGACATATCCAACATGGGAATTTTTTTTCAACAATTAGATGTAGTCTTCTATTTTTTCATTTTCAAATTTTTATTTAAATTATAGTTGGTTAATACACAGTGCAATATTTGTTTCTGGAGTAAAATCCAGTGATTCATCACTTACATACAACACCCAGTGCTCATCCCAGCAAGTGCCTTCCTTAGTACCCATCACCAATCTAGCCCATCCTCCACCCTCCTCCCCTCCAGCAACCCTCAGTTTGTTCTCTATCATTAAGAGTCTCTTATGGTTTGTTTCCCTCTCTACTCTTTCCCCCCCCTTCCCCTATGTTCATCTGTTTTGCTTCTTAAATTCCACACAAGAGTGAAATCATATGGTATTTGTCTTTCTCTAATTGACTTATTTTGCTTAGCATAATACATTCTAGCTCCATCCATGTCATTGTAAATGGCAAGATTTATTTAATTGTTTTTAATGGCTGAGTAATATCCCATTGTATATGTATATACCACATCTTCCTGACCCATTCATCAGTCAATGGACATTTGGTCTCTTTCCATAGTTTGGCTATTGTTGATAGAGCTGCAGTAAACATCCAGGTGTGTGTATCCCTTTGAGTCTGTACCTTTGTATCCTTTGGGTAAATACCTAGTAGTGTAACTGCTGGGTCATAGGGTAGTTCTATTTTTAACTTTTTGAGGAACCTCCATACTGTTTTACACAGTGTCTAACAAGTTTGCATTCCCACCAACAGTGTCAAAGGATTCCCCTTTTCTCTGCAACTTTGCCAACACCTGTTGTTTCCTGAGTTGTTAATTTTAGCCATTTTGACAGGTGTGAGGTGGTATCTCATCGTGGTTTTGATTTGTATTTCCCTGATGATAAGTGATGTTGAGCATTTTTTCATGTCTGTTAGCCATCTGGATGTCTTCTTTGGGAAAAAAATGTATTCATGTCTTCTGCCCATTTCTTCACTGGATTATTTGTTTTCTGGGTGTGGAGTTTTATAAGATATTGCTATATTTTGGATACAAACCCTTTATTTCACATGTCATTTGCAAATATCTTCTCCCATCCTGAAGGTTGCCTTTTAGTTTCATTAATTGTTTCCATCACTGTGAAGAAGCTTTTTATCTTTTCTTTAAATTTTTAAATGTTTATTTATTTTTGACACAGAGAGAGACAGAGCATGAATGAGGGAGGGTCAGAGAGAGAGGGAGACACAGAATCTGAAGCAGGCTCCAAGGCTCCGAGCTGTCAGCACAGAGCCCAACATGGGGCTTGAACTCACAGACCGTGAGATCATGACCTGAGCCAAAGTCAGAAGCTCAACTGACTAGGCCACCCAGGTGCCCCGAAGAAGCTTTTCATCTTGATGAAGTCCCAATAGTTCATTTTTGCTTCTGTTGCCCTTGCCTCTGGTGATGTGTCCAGTTAGAATTTTCTCTGGCCGAGGTCAAAGAGGTTGTTGCCTGTGTTCTTCTCTAGGATTTTGATGATTTCTGATCTCATATTTAGGTCTTTCATCTATTTTGAATTTATTTTTTCTATATGGCATAGGAAAATGGGCCAGTTTCATTCTTCATGTTGCTGTCCTGTGGTATTTTGTTACAGTAGACCTAGCAAACTAATACAGTGACTATAACTAAATCTGGAAAATTCTCAATCAATTAGAAGCATTACCTTAAAATATTTATTTGACTTCTTTTTCTCTTCTCTTTCTGGTGTTTCCACTGAGTGTATATTACACCTTCCAAAATTGTTCCATGGTTCTTGGATATTCTCCTCTGCCTTTTTAATTCTTTTGTCTTTTTCATCTCAATTTTGAAACTTTCTATTAACTAATCTTCTGACTCATGATTCTCTCCTTAGCTTAGTTCAGCCTGTTAGCCCATCAAAGCCATTCTTCACTTCTCTTACAGTGTTTCCTTCCTCCTGCTAGGTGAACAGTTAGGTTATTGATTTGAGATCTTTCTCATTATTTTAAGGTAGAGGCTTACAACTATAAATTTTTCTCTAAGTATTGGTTTCACTCCATCCCATAAGTTCTGATATATTGTACTTTCATTATAATTAATCTCTATCACCAGGAAGATTTTGAAGTAGCAAGAGAGCACAATCCATCTTTTTATGTTCTCCCACGGTCAGACTCTTAACTCTATCATTCGGCCAGAAGTGAAATCACCATTTAATTCCACTGAGTAAAGAACTTCCTGGAGGAGGGGAAAGCACAAACCTCTTTCAAAGAGTCGTGTTATGTTAGGGGCACACCAAAAATGATTGAGTGCTTTCTGCACAGGATGGGGTAGAATAAATGAAGCAGTATACAAGTTTGACATATTGTGATATCCAGTTCAGTACTTACCAAAGGACTAAACTTCAACAACTTCAAAAAACTAAAAATAGAACTACCCTATGACCCAGCAATTTCACTACTAGGCATTTATCCAAGGGAAGGACTAAACTTCAACAGACTCAGCATCTAAGTGCACACAGCCTGACTGTCTTTCACTATTGTGAACATCTCCATAGCACAAGCAAAGTGTCCCTCCAAGAGCATAGACTCCCAGTACATGTGTCAGCGTTACAGTGTTCCAGGAAGAGGTTTGCTGAGTTCTTTGACTTTAATGATTTACTATCAGAGAAAATCAAAGCTAGCAAATACTGGAATTTCCTGTGCATGGGAAAGCTAAGCAATATCATCAAGAGGTTAGTGTCAGGCTACAGACATAACTGACTGAAAGCCAACCTATGCAAGACTTTGGAGGATACAAACGTGTTCTTCCACTGAGTATAAACTGCTACCTTCTACAATACTGTATGAATACATAGAATTAATAGGATTTTGAAGAATGACTGCCAAGTGAATGGTCACTATACATAAATATTTATCACATACATGTGTGTTAATTGAAGTACAAAATAACAAATACTAGTTCCTGATCTGACTATGGGGATAGTACCATTTATTATCTGCATTCTAAAGTCAATATCCAGTTGAAGCTAATGGAATAAAGTGCTACTGGAAAATACTGCTGCTGCTCAAGGTCAAAGTCATTCTTCCTTTATGACTGGGTATCTCTATTCAATAGCATTTATTTTAATTGTTAAAGACCACAGTGAAAATCTGGAGGGAAAAGTAACATTGTTTTTTGTTTAGCATAAGCATAGGATTTTAATATTTACAAATTTCCCCCATATATCATCTCATTTATGACTTAGATATTTACAGATATATCTTCTGAGAAAATTTTAATTTATCAAGGCAAATATCTCACATCAGATAAATGGCAGTTGTTAAATTAATGGTAAGTCAAGGCAAGGAGGTCAGAAAAGTGTTAATGGGAAGATGAGTCATCTACTTATGATAATGATTTCCATAGTGTTTTAGTATCACCTTCCTCAGTCACTTCCTAGCTCACTGTACTATACTATCTTATTTTCTTCACATCACTTACCATCATCTCAAATTGTATTTCCTATCTTTCTCCATGTCTCTTTTCTGTTTTCCCCTGCTAGCATGCAGCCTCCATGAGTATAGAACTCTTGCTTATTTTGTTCACCACCCTGCCTCAATAACCTAGGACAGCAATGGTCACATAGATGGTGTTTTCCAAAACGAGCCTCAAAATTTGGAGTTGTGGATATGACTTTTGGACTGCCCTCTCCCTGTTTTGAAAATGGTATATCAACATAGCAGAGAATTAACTAGAAAAATCCAAACATATTCACGATCTTCAATGTCCTTGTGCAATATGCACAGCCAACTCAAAACAGAAAGTTAGTCTACTTTCTATAGCTTCAGATTAAGAATCAGCATATTACGTAGTACGCACTAGATTGAGGTCAAAAAAGTTAATTTACCTCTTGGCTCTGGCACCTTCTTACTATGTAAATTTGGAAAAAGCAGTTACAGCTTCTGTGCCTCAGTTCCCTAGGGTACCAACACCTGTGTGATCTTTTTTCAATGTCATCTTTTTTCATTGTTTTTTAACTTGGTTGTTTCTACCCAGTAGGTTTATCAAGACCATTCACAACAGACTTAAACAGTATAAAAATATAAAAATGCTTATGATTTACAAGCTTAAATGGAAAAAACTTTTCTTTTGATCTTTGAGTTTTCATTGCAATCCATCTGGTCTCTGTGCCACAAACTCAAATGACAGACAACTCTTTATTCATAAGGGAGCACATTCAGTTGAGCTGCAATGTTGTCCAAGTTCTACATCAAGTGATTCCACCATAACTGTTCGGTGTTCCCTAAAGTGTGAACCTCAGTTACCTGCCCAGGATCTACCTGAATTTTCTCATTAGAGAAGAAGATGCCTGATCCTACCCTGAAATTAGAGTTACAATGCACTAACCAGTGAGGCGGGTTTTACAGTTTTCATGGTAAAAGAAGAAAGGTTTATAGTACATCCAACACTAAACTTCATTAAAATCCCTTTTAGACTGTTGTTTTTCTGAAATTCATCTCCTTCCTTCATCGCCTGTCTTCTTCTTCCCTTCCATTTCCCCCTCCCCCCACAATGCTTCCAAAACCACTCTCAGGCCTGGACACTTTCACCTCCAGCCCTTGGTTTCTGTGACCTCTCAGCCTAACAGAAGTCTGATGACGAGCTGACAGCACTGGAGGGAGAAATTCAAAGACCATGTACTGTCCCTCCCCATGTCAGCCAAGAGACCCCTTCCACCCTGAAGTAGCTTCTCTATTTCCTCCCATAAAAACAGGGCAGGAGAAGGAAGGTTATGGTGTGCATTTTGCTAGGAAATAGCACTTTCTTCCAAACATCACACCAGAATTATATCATTGAATCTCATTGGCATGAGCCAGGGAGACCCCAACAGGCCCTGACAGATCTCTCTCAGACCACTTGACAGAAGCAATGTCTGAGCACAGAAATGAAGCACTTGTGATCTCAGTCTGCAAAGTCTCACTGATTTTAGGAGATCTGCTAGTCTCACTAAGAAAGGTAGATCATGGGGGTGCCTGACTGGCTCAGTCAATAGAACATGCAACTCTTGATCTGTGGGTTGTGAGTTCAAGCCCCACCTTGAGCATAAGCTTAATTTAAAAACAAACAAACAAAAAACAAACAAACAAGGGGATTGCAAACTATAAGATCCATCCAGGCTAACTTCTCAAAATGAAGACAGGTGGTTCTGATGGAAATGATGTCTTCACTTGTGCAACTTTACCCCCAACTCTCTCACAAGTGCATCTGCACAAAATTTTATAAAAGCACCTTTTCACTATACTTTATGCTACTTCAGTCAGTTTTTTTTAATGTGCAGATACACAGTGAACACCTGAAAGTAAATCTTAAGACATCAGGATGCAGGTTATTAGGACTTGGAATGGTTTCCTGAGTAAATGATATTGATTTTTAAAGTAGTTTTTAGGGAAAAGCAGAGTGCAAAAACAAGAAGATGAGGGTGTTGTGCCACAAAATAAAAGACACACTGACCCTAAACCAGTGAATTAATTTCTATTTAACCACAAAACAAAATTTTCCATTAAAATTATAATTTTCAGGTATTTTCAATAGACTTGTTAATTTTTTAGTCATAGCTGAAATCATTTTTAAGAAAATTATTTCATTTTGGTATAAGGTCTTAAAAAATAAGATGGGAAAATATTAGCCTAAGAGCCAGCAGTGTGGTTCAGCCATTAGCTTCTTCTTTGGTGGCGAAGAGAATCAGACAAGACACCCTTGATCAGCCACTCTAAATGTTTATAATGCAAAGACATTTGGGAAACAGCCCAGACTCTGTCCAGCATATCTGCCTCAGGGAACTTGGATGACCTGGGGACCATGACTAAGGCCTGGAGGACTTCACTAATAACCACTCACCCAAACTGTCACTGGTTTTGATTAGAAAATCTGGGAAATTTGGGTGATTTCTATTCTCAGATTTTATCATATGGACCTAATCCAAGTTTATTCCATAAGTCTAAAGAAAATGAAATACTATTTGGAGCAGGGAGACTAAAAACCCAAAGAAAACACTTTTGACTCAAAATGTGTATTGGTATAATTATTGACCAGATCTCTGAACCCTGTTTAATCTTCTCAACATTGAAGAAATAGCTTCATGGGAATGCAAGCTGGTGCAGCCACTCGGGAAAACAGTATGGAGGTTCCTCAAAAAACTAAAAATAGAACTACCCTATGACCCAGCAATTTCACTACTAGGCATTTATCCAAGGGATACAGGTGTGCTGTTTCAAAGGGACACATGCACCCCCGTGTTTGCAGCAGCACTATGAACAATAGCCAAAGTATGGAAAGAGCCCAAATGCCATCGACAGATGAATGGATAAAGAAGATGTGGTATATACATATAATGGAGTATTACTTGGCAATCAAAAAGAATGAAATCTTGCCTTTTGCAACTACGTGGATGGAACTGGAAGGTATTATGCTAAGTGAAATTAGTCAGTCAGAGAAAGACAAAAATCATATGACTTCACTCGTATGAGGACTGTAAGAGACAAAACAGATGAACATACGGGAAGGGAAACAAGAATGATATAAAAACAGGGAGGGGGACAAAACAGAAGAGACTCATAAATATGGAAAACAAACTGAGGGTTACGGGAGGGGTTGTGGGAGGGGCGGATGGGCTAAATGGGTAAGGGGCACTAAGGAATCTACTCCTGAAATCATTGTTGCACTATATACTAACTAATTTGGATGTAAATTTAAAAAAAATAAAAAATTAAATTAAAAAAGAAGAAATAGCTTCAATATATAAGTAGTGTCTAAAATGGTAATTTAATTCTTTAATATTTATGATATGTCAAGCATTTTTAGATTGAGACAGTTTAATATACAGTATTACTAAGTGAGTTAAGAATAATGTTATACAAAATCTTCAATTTTAGTATGAACACCTTTAGCACTTTATGAAAAACACACACACATACACATCTTAATGAAGGGTGTGAGACAGAGTTTTTTTCTAAATAACTAAACAAGGGTTGCCTGGATGGCTCAGTCGTTAAGCGTCCGACTTCGGCTCAGGTCACGATCTCGCGGTCCGTGAGTTCGAGCCCCGCGTCAGGCTCTGTGCTGACTGCTCAGAGCCTGGAGCCTGTTTCAGTTTCTGTGTCTCCCTCTCTCTCTGACCCTCTCCCGTTCATGCTCTGTCTCTCTCTGTCTCAAAAATAAATAAACGTTAAAAAAAAGTTTTTTTTAATTTAAAAAAAATAAATAAACAATAATGGAAAATTAGAAACTTTGTAAATTACTCATATTTTGGAAGTATTTAGTATATAAAACATCCAGTTTATGACCTGGCAAAGAGAATAACCCATGTCAAAGTAAAGACACATTAGTATTATGGGGTTTTTTTATTTTTTTTAATGTTTGTTTATTTTTGAGAGAGAGGCAAAGTGTGAGTGGGGAGGGGCAAAGAGAGAGACACACACAGAATCCGAAGCAGGTTCCAGGCTCTGAGCTGTCAGTACAGAACCCAACATGGGGCTCGAACTCACATACTGCAAGATCATGACCTGAGCTGAAGTCAGACACTTAATTGACTGAGCCACCCAGGTGCCCCTAGTACTATGTTTTAATGCTCTTTAAAAATCTACATGTTTAGAGCAAGCAAAAAAACTTGTTACTGCAAGATAGAAACTGTTTTTAAGACTCTTTGATAATAATATTAAAGCATTAAACTACTGCAAGAGATATATTTTCCAGTTTCACAAGAAAAATATTTCATGATCTGATTTATACAGAAAGAAAGAATTAGTCTTAAAATTTAGTTTTTTATTTACTTCTTCACACTGCTCATCAAAACATTGGACTCAGGGGTGCGTGGGTGGCACAGTCAATTAAGTGTCTGACTCCTGATTTCAGCTCAGGTCATGATCTCATGGTTGGTGAGTTCGAGCCTTAAATTGGGCTCTGTGCTGACAGCACAAATGGGATTTTTTCTCTCCCTCTGCCTCTCTCTTTTCTCTCTCTCTCTCTCTCAAAATATAAATAAATAAACTTTAAAAATTTTTCAAATAAAAAAAAAAGCATTGGAGTCATGTTCAACATGACATAAAAATAAAAGTTTCCTGAAATGTTTCACTAAAAATCTCATTTTAATTGCTACTTTCATAATTGGCAACCACTTATTTCTTGAAACATTTAATGTGAAGAAGCACTATCTTGGACACATGTTTATGAGAAAGAAGCAGCATTAAAATAAAATTTACCTGAAGACATTAATAGTTACAGTGGCCTCATTTTAAGATACCTCAAAATGATGGTTCTGCATGCAATACACAAGAAGATGGTTCTTTTATATCCCTGCTATTTGTGTCATATGTATGCAGTACTGAAAGTATTGATTCATGACCTGTAGGTCTTTAGAGGAAGTACATTTAATAACTACTTTCCTGGATTTTTAGTCTTCAAAAGCAATTGCAAAGAACTTCACTGTTTTCTGGCCTAATGGTCTTACTCTAAATAAGTCAGCTGTGTCTAGATCCTGTAAATAAGTGGTTTTTGCTTCCAGACACTATATACTAAATATCTTCACTCCTTTATTCACTGAGACATAAATTTTGCATTTACTGTTTGCCAAGCACATTTAATGACAACTAAGATACAGTCTGTGCCCTTAAGGAGATTATAGACTCAACCCAGAGACAGGCATATAAACAAATAACTTTAATACATTAATTAAAGTTGTGTAGTGGAGTCCTAAAATGTGTCTTCTACCTACATTGATTGCATCAGCTCACTGGTTTGTAATTCATATGGGTCTATTGTCACCCAATAGACAGATGTCTAGCTCAGTGGTGTTGCATTACAGTAAGAATCAATTAAGTCACAGATGAACTCAAATCCTAACCTAAAAATTTTTTTTAAATATCTAATCTAAAAGTTATCATTAATTATTCATTAATTACTGGTATTAATCACTATTTAATAATGTTAATTAATCATTAATTAATCAATTATCATTAATTACTTTAAATATACACAGGCTTTAAATATTCTCTCCAATCTAAAAACAGGAATTGACAATATGGAAAAAAAAAAAAGATGATGCAAGTATAGGCTGGCTACAAGAGACTCACTTAGATCTAAAGACAGAAATAGGTTGAAATTAAAAGTTTGAGAAAAAGGGGCGCCTGGGTGGCTCAGTTGGTTAAGCATCTGACTTCGGCTCAGGTCATGATCTCACACTCCATGAGTTCACGCCCCGCATCGGGCTCTGTGCTGACAGCTCACAGCCTGAAGCCTGCTTCAGATTCTGTGTCTCCCTCTCTCTCTGCCCCTTCCCTGCTCATGCTCTGTCTCTCTGTCTCAAAAATAAATAAAAACATTAAAAAATTTTTTAAGTATGAGAAAAGATAGTCCGTGAAAATCGTAACCAAAAGATGGCAGGGTGGCTATATTAATATCAGACTAAATAGTCTTTAGATCCAAGAAGATTACAAGAAACAAAGAAGGACTTATGTATTAATAAAAGGTTCAATACACCAAGAAGAAATAACAATTGCAAACATGAATGCTCCGAATGACAGACCATCAAAATATATGAAGCAAAAACTAGCAGAACTGAGGGGAGAAATAGTTCTACAATGATGGTTAGAGACCTCACTGCCCCACTCACAACAATGGACAGAACAACCAGACAGAAAGAAGACAGGGAAGGAAATAGATGCCTTAACACACAAAAAAAAATTCATAATAGTGTTATTTACAGTAAGTAAAATTTGGAAGCAACCCAAATGTCCACCCACAGATGAAAAGAAAACCAAAATGTGGTGTGTGTGTGTGTGTGTGTGTGTATAGATGAAAATTTTTAACCTTAAAAAGAAAGAAAATTCTGCAATATTGTACAACATGGATCAACCTTGAGGACATGATCCTAAGTGAGATAAGCAAGTCACAAAGATAAATGGAATGTGACTCTATGCCCATGACATACTTAGGGTAGTGAAAATCATATTGACAGAACCTAAATGGTTGTTGCCAAGGGTTGGAGGGCGGGGAGAATGGAAAGTATTGTTTAATAGGTAGAAAGTATTGTTTAATAGTTTTCAGTTTAACAAGATGAAGACTTATGGTGATGAATGGTGGTGGTGGTTACACAACAATGTGAATGTATTTAATGCCACTGAGCTGTACACTTAAAAAGTGTTAAGGGGCACCTGGGTGGCTCAGTCAGTTAAGCATCCAACTCTCGATTTTGGCTCAGGTCATGATCTTGCAGTTCCTGAGCTCCATGGTAGGCTCTGCATGGTTAGTGCAGAGCCTGCCTGGTTAGTGCAGAGCCTGCCTGGGATTTTCTCTCCCTCCTTCTCTCTGCTCTTCCCCTGCTTGTGCTCTTGCTCTCTCAAAATAAATACACATTAAATTTTTTAAAAAGTGTTAAGATGGTAATAGTACGTTATATGTATTTTTAACACAACAACAACAAAAAAGAAAAAGTTAGCTTAGTAGTATTATCACAAGTACAGTTATAATTTGCTGTATAACTTTGGGCAAACAAATGTTTGTATATACTTTGTATGAAAAATAAAATATTCTTACCAAGTCAGATAAAGGGCATTCTGGGAAAATGTCTATAACAACTTTAACAAGTAAAGACAAATAGAAATCAGCAGTGTTCAAAATGGGATAAAAAAGAATGAGAGCATAAATCAATGAAAATATCAGTAGGAAATCAATAGAAAAAAATGAACAAAGCCAAAAGTTGGGTTTTTTTGAAATAGCAATAAAAATGATAAGCCTCCAGCCAGGCTAACTAAGAAAAAAAGTGAGAAGACAAAAATTACTAATATGAATAAAACAAGAGACAACGCTACAGATCACACAGACATTAGACAGATAATAAAGGAATACTTAGGTAATTCTTTGCCCACAAATTTGATAAACAGGAAGAAAGATTTTAAGAATATAAGATTCATCTATGCTGCCTACAAAATCTCATTTCAGAACTAAAGACACACAAAGACTGACAGTGAAGGGATAAAAAAAGATTTCCCACAAAAATGGAAATAAGAAGTAAGCTGGGGTAGCAGCACTTATATGAGACAAATTTACTTTGAAACAAACACTATAATAAGAGACAAAAAGAGCATTACATCAGGATAAAGGGATCAATCCAGCAAGAGAATATAGCAATTACAAATATCTATGCATCCAACATAGGAGCACCTAAATATATAAAGCAAATATTAACAGACACATTGAAGAAAAGTGACAGCAATACAATAATAATATGAGATTTTAACATCTCATTTGTATCAATGAATAGATCATTATGACAGAAAATCAGTAAGGTAACAATGGCTTTCAACAACACATTTGATGAGATGGACTTAACAGATATATATAACAGATATATAAAGAACACTTCAACCAAAAACATCAGAATACATATTCTTTTCAAATGCATATAAAACATTCGCCATAATACATCACTTGTTAGGTAGGCCATTAAACAACTCTCAATAAATTTTAAATTTTGAAATTGTATCAAGCATCTTTTCTAATCACATTATGAAATTAGAGATCAATTACAAGAAAAGAATGTGGAAAACACAAAAACACATGAAGGCTAAGCACCATGCTACTAAATAACCAATGGATTAACAACAACAACAACAAAAATCAAAGAGAAAATAATAAAATACCTTGCAAGAAATGAAGATGCAAACACAACATTCCAAAGTGTTTTGACTCTCTCTCTCTCTCTCTCTCAAAAAATAAATAAATAAACATTAACAAAAAAAATTCACAAGGGTGCCTAGGTGGCTCAGTAGGTTAAGTATATGACTTTGGCTCAGGTCAAGATCTCACGGCCTATGAATTTAAGTCCGGCAACAGGCTCTGTGTTGATGGCATAGAGCCTACTTGGGATTCTCTTTCCCTCTCTCTCTGCCCCTCCCCCTTCTCAAAATAAATAAACTTTTTAAAAATGACTTTAAGAGAGAGGGATAAAAGGGGCACCGGGCTGGCTCAGTCTGTGGAGTGTGTGAACCTTGATCTCAGGGTTGTGAGTTCAGACCCTACATTGGATATAGAGATTACTTAAAAAATAAAAATAAAATAAAGACAGCTAGAGAGTCTTAGGAAATTGCTACATGTGGAGGAAAAGTTAGATAAGCATAGTTTAATGATACTAAAATTTGTAGGAAGAGTGCTTAACAGATACCTGGACATGATATTGTTTTAGATTTGTTCTGACTTTTCTATTACCTGGTTTAAAGTAAACACACTGCTCGCCTGGTGTCACCAATTCACTGTCGAAAATGCACTAACAAGTGACACATGCCTGCATCGTAATAAATTCCTTAAACTCCGGAGGACTTTGGACACTTGAAAGAATAGGAAAGTAAGAACTGATCAGAATGAAGGAAGCCGAGCCCCTCCCATAGTCCGTGAGGTCTCGACTCTTTGCTTTACTGTCCCTCTTACACAAAGGAATCAAGTTGATGATTTAACAATTGCTTAAATTTTAAATGATCAGTTTCAACCTTCACTGCACTTGAAAACCATACTATCTTTAGTACATTTCCTTTGTCAGTCAAGCTGGTTCAGCCAGTTTCTCACTATTCGTAATCCAGGAAGGTCCACATAAAAACTGTCCTACTGCTGATATGTGTGTACCCAGGTACACGTTCAAATGTTTATCATCAAGGGTGAGTGATGCCCAAGGAGACAGAACAAGGGAAAGCAGGCACTATGAAAATTAACACAGTAAGTGTTGCCTATGAATATAGGGTAAAATATTAAATATGACAGCAGATAAAGTTAGTGTCTCAAGGAAATACAAGAAAAACAACCTGAATAGGGCAAAAATACACTAAAATGTAACAAGACTGACCATGTGTTAGTAATTAATTGTTAAAGTTGGATAATAATACATGGCAGTGAATCATTCCATTCCCTTGACTTTTGTTTATGTTTAAAATTTTCCGTAATGAAAAAAAGAGGGGGGAAATCATTTAAAAAAAAAAGTCCAATTTGTGTTTTTTAAAGACCTTCTTTAAACAACTAAATAAAACTTTAGAACAGTGGTTAGAATGCATATAAAAACATTGCATTTGTGGATAAGCTTCCTAGGGAAAGATAATACAACACAGAGCATTGAATTAATGCCAGTGAAGAAAAGGCCACCAATTAACCAAGAACAGGTTGTGACTCTAACAAAATGGCTCAGCTCGGCCATTTTTGTGTGTCATTTTAAGCTTTTAACCAGATAAATGAGAAACTTCATTCGGGAACATTAGCATGTTGGTTTAAACACACACAGAAACACACACACACTATCCAGTCCCCAAAACAAGAGAAAGAGGATTCTCTTGAAACTGTAACGTATAAGCAAGCGGTTTGAGATAAATGTTTTGAGAAAGTTGGTTTGTGTACTAAGCCCGTTATTTCTTAAAACAGAGTGCTAAGAAACAATAAATGTTTCTAAAAAACAAATATGGTATCAATTCAAAGACAAAAGGGAGGTTCTTGTTAAAATGATTTATTGAATCCAATCTTTTGAAAATACACTCAAAGTGAAAACAATAGTGAAGTCTGGAAGAACAAACCGGGCTTAATACTTAATAGTTTTTGTTAGTAAAATCACATTAGTGGAGGGTAGAGGAAACCTTAGTACATATTATCCACTATTTGATCTAATATAAAATATATACAGTGCCTCAGGAAATTTTGTCTGACAATTCAATCTGCAGGGCACATGGGTGGCTCAGTGGGTTAAGTGGCCAACTTCAGCTCAGGTCACAATCTCACAGTTTGTGAGTTCAAGCCCTGTGTGAGGTCTGTGCTGATGGCTCAGAGACTGGAGCCTGCTTTGGATTCTGTGTCTCCCTCTCTCTCCTCCCCACCCCAGCTTGTGCTCTCTCTCTTTCTCTCTCTCTCAAAAATAAATAAATAAACAATTTAAAAAAAGAAAAGAAAATTGAATCTGCATTAGGGACTAGCTCCTCAGTGAAGTCCCTAAGCTGAATAGCAAATGTGAGTTGCTAAAGAAAATTATGATAAAGAGTTTTTGACATTAGGAAGACAATAAAAATGACGAGCGTGCTTATTTTGTTCCCTTGGATTCTCTTTCGAATGACAAAAGCACAAATTCCCAAGCATACTACCCACCTGGTCTTTGTTACTTTGCTCCCAATTTCTGATCACTTCCCCTCTCGTTAGTACCCCTGGGCCCTGTCTCTAACCTAACATCCAATTCTTATCTGAATTTTTGTCCCCTGAATCAACGCTGTCAACTCCTTAAATCTTGTTTAGCATAAAACAAAAGGTTTATTTAAGCCATCTGTCTGATAAATTTTTTATTTTTTTTTAACGTTTATTTATTTTTGAGACAGAGAAAGAGCATGAACGGGGGAGGGTCACAGAGAGAGGGAGACACAGAATCTGAAACAGGCTCCAGGCTCTGAGCTGTCAGCACAGAGCCCCACGCGGGGCTCGAACCCACGGACCGTGAGATCATGACCTGAGCCGAAGTCGGACGCTTAACCGACAGAGCCACCCAGGCGCCCCTGATAAATTTTTTAAAGACCCCTAATTTAGAAGGGAGAAAAGCACTCTTAAGCAACAAAATAATTCAGTGATTTTCACAAAGAAGCTTAAAAGAAAACTTAGGAGTATGCCTGAGTGCTTATTTTTTCAGCTTTACTGAAGTACAATTGAGAAAATTATAAGATGTTTAAAGAGCACAACATGATGATTTGACACATGTGTACATTAGGAAAGCCCCCCCCCCCCCCCCGCATTTAACACATCCCTTACATCACATTACTTACTTGTGTTTTTGTTTTGGTAAGAATATTTACATTGTACTCTCTTAGCAAATTTCAGTTATAGGATACAGCGTTATCAACCCATAGTCACCCTGTTATATCCTCAGACGTTGTTCATCTTATAACTGAGTTTGTACCTTTTTACCAGTCTCTCCCTATTCCCCCACCTCACAGCCCCTAGCAATCACTGTTTTTCACTCTCAGTTTCTGTGACATCAACTTTTTTTTTAATCCTCATATAAGTGCTATCATGCTGCATTTATGTTTCTTTTTTTTTTTTTCTTTTTTGCTGCATTTGTGTTTCTTTGTCTTGTTTAGTTCACTTAGTATAATGCTCTCCAGGTTCATCCACATTGCTACAAATGGCAGGATTTCCTTCTTTTTTAAAGCTGAATAATATTCCATTATATTATATGTATATATGTATACACCCACGCACACACTATTTTCTTCATCCATTCATTCACTGACACTTGGGTTGTTTCCATACTTTGGTTATTATGAATAATACAGCAAGGACCATGGGAGTAAATATTTCTTTTGGACATATATTCAGAAGTGGGATTGTTGGATCATAGAATAGTTCTACTTTCAATTTTTTGAGAAACCTCCATACTATCTTCCAGAGTGTCTACACCAGTTTGCATTTATTTCCTCCAACAGTTCATCGGTGTTCCTTTTTCTCCACATTCTCACAAACACTTGTTATTTCTTGTCTTTTTGATAATAGCCATCCTAACAGGTGTGAAGTGATAGCTCATTATGGTCGTGATTTGCATTTCCCTGATGATGAGTGCTATTGAGTACCTTTTCATGTGTCTGTTAGCCATGTGTATGTCTTTGCAAAAATGTTTATTCAGGTTCTTTGTCCATTTTTTAATTTGTTTGTTTGTTTAGTTGTTTGTTTTTCTATTGAGTAGTATGAGTTCCTTGTATATTTTGGATATACTCCTTATTGGATATGGGGCTTCTCCCATCCCACAGTTTGCCTTTTCATTTTGTTGATGGTTTCCTTTGTTGTGCAGAAGCTTTTTCTCATATTTCATTTGTTGGCATGTATAGTAGCAGAAATATTACTGTTGTTCAGGTTATAGTAACTTTAAATTGAAAGGTATTCAGCAAAAAAAGAACATGCAGAATAAATGGATTATAGCAATATCCATGGAGAAAAAGATTTTCTGTAATAAAAGAAATATCTTCTGACTTTTTGCAGCATTCAAGGATTGAAAATATTGAAATATTTGTTATCAACTTTCACGAGTTTTCTGTAGCAGATTTAACTTTGTTTTCCTAGAACCTTGATGATAATTTTCCAGACACACACAATCAACAAGTGATGCTGTGCCTCTTTTTTAAAAATTGCATTTATTATTTACCAAAAAGAAAAAAGTATTACAAATTTTAGAAATATTTCTTTTAAACAAATTAATAAGACAAGTCTTATTGTTTTACAAGGCAATTTTTAGTTTCCCAGAAAATTCGTTAATGAGGAATGGGTTATTCTCTCTCAGGGTCAGAGCATGAACTTTTTCGTTTGAAGTAATACTGCTTGTTTATTTTTGCTTTTGTTGCCCTTGCTTTGGTGTCATATCCAGAAAAGAATTTCCAGGACCATTGCAAGGAGTTTACAACCTGTGTTTGTTCAAGGAGTTGTACAGTTTTGGGTCTTATGATCAGTCTTTAATCCATTTTTAGTTGACTTTTGTGTATGGTGTGAGATAGGGGTCCAGTTTCATTCTTTTGCAAGTGGTAATCCAGTTTTCCCAACATCACTTATTGAAGAGACTGTCCTATTGAGATGATCATATAAATTTGGTTCTTCATGTTGTTAATATACTCTATTATATTGATTGATTTGTGGATATTGAACCATGCTTGCATGCTTTCATCTCTGGAATAAATCCCACCTGATTATTGTAAATGCTTGTTTTAATGCACCATTGAATAAGGTTTGCTAATATTTTGTTGAGGATTTTTGCACCTACATTCATCAGTGATAATAGACTGTAATCTTCCTGTAGTATCCTTGTCTGGCTTATTATCAGGGTAATGTTAACCTTGTAAAATAAATCTGGAGAAGTTCTCACCTCTTCTATTTTTTGGTAGTTTGAGGATTGGCATTAATTCTTCTCTAAATGCTTTGTAGAATTCACCAGTAAAGTTATCTGGTCCCAGACTATTCTTTGTTAGGAGGTTTTTGATTACTAGTAATTGGTCTGTTCAGATTTTCTATTTCTTCATAAGTCTTTTTTTTTAATATTTATTTATTTTTGAGAGAGAGAGGGAGAGAGGGAGAAACAGCATGAGCAGGAGAAGGGCAGAGAGAGAGGGAGACACAGAATCCGAAGCAGGCTCCAGGCTCCAAGATGTCAGCACAGAGCCTGATGCAGGGCTCGAACTCACAAACCATGAGATCGTGACCTGAGCCGAAGTCAGACGCTCAACCAAGTGAGCCACCCAGGCGTCCCTCTTCATAAGTCTTGATAGGTTATATGCTTATAGGAATTTCTCTATTTCTTCTAGATTGTCCAATTTTTTGGTATATATTGTTCATAGTAGTGTCTTAGAATTCTTTGTATTTGTGTGGTATCAGTTATAATGTCTCCTTTCTCATTTCTAGTTTTATTTATTTGAGTCCTCTTTTCTGGGTAAGTCTAGCTAAAGGTCTATCTATGTTGCTTATCTTTTTACAAAAATGGCTCTTAGTACATTGATCTGGTTTTTTAGTGTCTATTTCATTGTTTTATTCTCTAATATTTGTTATTTCCTTTTTCCTAATAACTTTGGGCTTAGTTCTTCATTTTCTAGTTCCTTGGGTGTAAAGTTAGGTTGTTTATTTGAGTTTTTTTCTTTAAAGATTTTTAAGTGATCTCTACACCCAATGTGGGGCTCAAAAGCACAACCCCAAGGTCAAAAGTCACATGCTCCACTGACTGAGTCAGCCAGGCACCCCAAAATATTTTTTTCTCAATGTGTACATTTATATCTTTAAACTTCTTTCTTAGAACTTCTTTTCCGACATCCCCTAATTTTTAAATTGTTTATAATTTATTAAAAGCAATTTTTATTAGGGATAATTATGTTTATGTACTCAGATGTTCACTTTCTTTTAAAATATTTACAAATCCTTTCACAATGGTTTAGTTATGGCTATGGACTGTCCATGTGATTTTAACAATAATGACATACTTACTTTACTCTCAGACAAGCACAGTTTGTGAATGGGGAAAGTGCCGTGGACCAAACTTTGTCATCCAGAATTCATATGTTAAAGCCCTAACACCCAATTTAGCTATATTAAGAATCAGGAAGTAATTAATATTATATGAAACCATAAGGGTAGGGCCCTGATCTGATAGGATTAGTGTTCTTAGAAGAGACCACAGATCTCATTTCCTCTCTATCTCTTTCTCTCTCCCTTTCTCTCCCTCTCTCTTTGACCCTCCCCCTCTTGCTCCCCTCCCTGCCATGTGAGGACACTGTAAGAAGGCAGCCATTTGCATGCCAGGAAGAGAGTTCTTACCAGAAAACTAATCAGCTAGCACTTTGATCTGGACTTCCCAACCTCCAGAAATGTGAGAAGATAGATTTCTGTCATTCTGTTAATAAATTTCAGTCTATGGTATTTTATTATGGCAGCCCATGCAGACTAATACAATGAGTAAATTAAAAGTGCTGGGAAAACAGGACAGCTACATGCAAAAGGAGACTGGACCACTTTCTTACACCATACACAAAAATAGACTCAACATGGATTAAAGACCTAAGTGCGAGACATGAAACCATAAAACTAAAAGAAAATAGGCAGTAATCTCTTGGACATCAGCCTTGGCAACATATTTATGGCTATATCTCCTGATGCAAGGGAAACAAAAGCAAAATAAACTATTGGGACTACATCAAAATAAAAAGCTTTTGCATAGTGAAGGAAACCATCAACAAACAACAAGGCAACCTACTGAATGGGGGAAGATTTTTGCAAAGCTATAAGTAATAAGTGGTAATATCCAAAGTATATAAAAAATGTATACAATTCAACACACCAAAAACACATACTGATTTAAAGGACCTGAATAGACATTTTTCTAAAGACATACAGATGATCAACAGACACATGAAAAGATGCTCAACATTACTCATCAGCAGGGAAATACAAATCAAAACCATAGTGAGATACCACCTCATACCTGTCAAGATGGCTAAAATCAACAGCACAAGAAACAACAAGTGTTGGTGAGGACGTGGAGAAAGGGGAACCCTTGTGCACTGTTGATGGGTATGAAAATTTGTGCACTCACTCTGGGAAACTGGATAGAAGCACCTTAAAAATAAAAAATAGAATTACCATGTGATCCCATAATTCCACTACTATTTACCCAAAAAACTACAACAACACTATTTCTAAGGGAAACATGGATCCCTATGTTTATTGCAGCATTATTTACAGTAGCCAAGATATGGAAGCAGCCCAAATGTCCACCAACTGACAAATGGATAAGGAAGTGGCATACATACAATGGAATATTACTCAGCCACAAAAAGAATGAAATCTTGACATTTGCAGCAACGTGGATGGAGCTAGAGAATATTATGCTAAGTGAAATAAGTCAGTCAGAGAAAGAAAAATACCATATGTTCACTCATATGTGGAATTTAAGAAACAAAACAGATGAGCAAACAAAAAAAAGAGACACAACAACAACAACAACAACAACAACAACAACCAGACTTAAATACAGAGAAGAAATTGGTGGTCACCAGAGGGAAGGAGGGTGGAGGGGAAGAAATGGTGAAATACAGGAAAGTAAGAGTACACTTGTTGTGATGAGCTCTCAGTAATGTATAGAAATGTTGAATCATTATATTTAACACCTGAAACTAATAGATCACTGTACATTAACTATATTTAACTTTAAAAAGTCCCTATCTTCCAACTAAATTTTATTTGTGTGCTTTCCTCAAGCTAGCCTTTGTTGTCAATTAATTTTATTTCCCCTTCCTCAATGCCAGTTTTATAAAGCCATATGAAAAGCAGAAGACGCAAAAGGAAAAGCAAAGAGCATACATAAAATATTAACTGCCTTTGTTATTCACGGTGCCAATACACGTTTTATGCAGATGAGGGTGAGTCTGGATGGAAGCAGGGTCCCTTGATTTAGCCCCACTTCTGTCCCACCCAGTCACAGTTGCAGAGATGAATTTTTTTATTGTGAAGACAAAGAGCACATGGAGTCAGAAAGATTTGGGGGCACGATATGTGAAAACCTACGTAGACATTCTGAACTGTAGTTTCTTTGTGTGTAAAACACAGATGATAATATCTACACCACAAAGTTGAGATTACATATGGCCATCAATAAAATGGCTGTTGTTATTATTATTAAGAGAAAGAATTTCATTCAGAGGGACTATGGTATTTGAATTGGATTAGCAATAAAAGCTGGCTGCACTGCAAACCTTTACTGTCTGAGAACTACTCACCTGAACTACACATGACACATACAAATGCAGGGTGAGGGATGGAACCCTGAGGTTGTCTGTGCATTATTTTAGTGGTGAAGAATCATATGAAGCCTCCACGCCGTGTGTAGAACCATGATTTTCCTCGTTTCTAGAGCTGCTACCTGTGGCCTTAGACTTTAAAATCTCTGTGGGAGCGGGGCTTTGGTCCAGCCCTTGTTCCTAAGCACCTAGATCTGCCTCTGGTAGTCAGAGTCTGTTAACACATCCTTGTGATTCCGAACATTCAAGTGAGCTTGAAGTCTCAGGTTTTACTTACAAAGATGAAAATTTTGATCCTTTTCATTTTCAAAATCCATCTTTCTTGGATTAATCTCATTTTCATTAAGATATAACTTCGTTCTTATGATCAAAAAATAAATCAACAGTGACTGAAAACAAAAACTGCCCCCCCCCTTAGAACCTACTTGCTTATTAAGAACATGCTTAGAAGGTATTGTTTCCTGTGACATGGAAGTTCAGACACCCAAAAGAGCCAACTAAACCTGAGTGCAAAAGAAAAGAAATTGTGGACTTTTGTAGCCTATAAATCAACATGTATTAATAGACCCTACAAATGCAAAATTATAGTCATTTCTATGTATATGCAAGCCTACATTTTATCTCTCCTCTCCTTCATTATACTACTTATAAAGTGGTGCCACAGCACATCCAAAATGTCAGACGATACAGATTGAAGCACCCATGAGTACCTTATCATCTATCAAAAACAATTAGAATCTTGAAATAAGATATTTTGTCAGTAAATGAGGAAACAAGTCTTTTTTAGATGCTCTATTTTGACAAAGCTGGCTTGAAATATCTCAGAAAACTTCACATATTTACATAGAAAGTTTTAGAATAAATGTTACACATGTAAAAATGGAAAGGTTAATTACTAATTCTAAATACAACAGGACATGGCAGAAATAGAATTTTACATAAAAGATACTAATTTATTTCCCCTTTACTATTACCTGATTTTAAAAATAACTATGGGGTGCCTGGGTGGTTCAGTCGGTTAACCTCCGACTGCAGCTCAGGTCATGATCTTGCGGTTTGTGAGTTCGAGCCCCGCGTCCAGCTCTGTTCTGACAGCGCAGAGCCGGGAGCCTGCTTACGATTCTGTGTCTCCCTCTCTCTCTGCCCCTCCCCTGTTCACACTCTGTCTCTCAATAATAAATAAATGTTAAAAAAATTAAAACAGTAATTATAAATAATGCTGTATAAGTGAATAAGTAACACAAAGTAAATTCGTTAATTTCACTTCTATATCAACCCCGTCGTGTGTGCGTGTGTGTGTGTGTGTACAAGAAATTTGCATCTATGAGTATTACATAGGCAAGGCACAATTCTAGGAAATCTCCCAGCTGTCAATTAATGTACTTAATAGGGAAATAAAGAATACCGGGTAACTTAACATAATGACACGTGAGCCTTGAGATAAAATTCTCAGTTCTTTAATCCTCAGGCTTTTCTCAATTAAAAAATACAAAGGCAAAGCAAGGGACAATAGAACTCACCCACGCCCAGGAGAGAGGGAAAAAAAAAAAAAAAACAAACCACCCAGAAGGAAGCGAGCAACTGCGATGTGTCTACTCCAGCAGGGCGGTACTGCACCCTTCTGACGAAGAGAACGACCCTCTCTCCCTGGTGGGGGGTGCAGGGGGCATTACTCGAAGGTGAACTGCTCGGTGAGCCCGCCCCCGCGCGTCCAGCGGACGCACCTGTTGTTCCGCGCGGCGCTCTGGGAGCTCAGTCTCCTCCCCAGGGGCGCTACGGGCCGCAGGTGGGCGGGCCGGCGCCGCACTCCTTGTCCCCAGGCTTTGCTCTACAGCGCTTCCCGGAGCCCGTGCGGAGATGGGCGCCCAGGGACGGTCCGCACAGCCATTCAGAGAAAAGGACGAGCCCTTGGGTGGAGGTGGTGCCCTTTTCCTGAAGCACAGCAGCCACTCAGAGCGTGTGCTGCCGTGAGAGGCTGTTCTGTTATCAGACACCTCTTGGCTGCCCTTAAGGAGAAGGCTTCAAAAAAGAGGGACAGGTAGATGGGAGCAGGAGGAGGGACAAGGAGCTCAAAGACTATTTCCTCACTGTGCGGCTATGCCTTACCTTATTTTATTTTATTTTATTTTATTTTATTTTATTTTATTTTATTTTCCTGTTTTATTTATTTTATTTTATTTTATTTTATTTTATTTTATTATTTTAGTGTTATTCTCAAGTTAGTGAACATACAGTGTAGTCTTGGCTTCAGGAGGAGAACCCAGTGATTCATCTCTTACATACAACACCCAGTGCTCATCCCAGGAAGTGCCCTGCTTCATGCCCATCACCAATTTAGCCCATTTCCCCACTCCCCTCCCCTCCAGGAACCCTCAGTGTGTTTTCTGTATTTAAGAGTCTCTTACGTTTGCCTCCTCTGCTTTTACTTTTCCTTCCCTTCCCCTATGTTCATCTGTTAAGTTTAAACTATTTTCACCTCATTATTTGAGGAAAGACAGGTGAATGGTTTTCAAAGACCTAACACTTGCCCTGTGCTTAGCCTTGCTCTCACATTCAAAATGTATTCTAGTAAGACTCAAACAGATGTAGTTTTCAGTTATTTTAAATAACTAATTTTAAACTAACAACTAATGAAGGTATAAGGGATCTAATTATAAGAGAAAAATACACCCTTGACAAACTGGGAGAAGCTTAATTTAACATTTTAGTGGTCTCTTAAATATTTATGGCCTCTTCTAACAAAAAGCATCAATAAGCTTTATGAGTCCCTAAAGATCTCTGCATGACAGAGGCAGGCTGTTTTTTAACTGCTGCTTTGCAGGTTCAAATAGGCACAATTCTGGAAAACGGAAGAGGAAAAAAAAAAAACATGTTTCAGTTGCAAACTTTAGGACATAAAGTGACAAATATACTTGCACTAAAACAGAACAGAGAGAAAAAACACTTGCTTTGGAGGAATTGATATAGAATCTTCATTGATTTTATGAAGAAAGATTTGTAGTTGGGCCAGAAACCGGCATGTATTTTCCTGCTAGAAAATAAACTAGTATTTATTATAAACTATGGCTGTGTGTTTTCATTACAGTAGTACTTCTTGAATTTAAAAAAGCTCTCAAATCAGTTTACTTAAAAAGGAAATCCCCACTGAATGTTCATGTTTATGCATGTGTATGGGATATTTTCACATGTGAACAGAGGGTTGGGAGGAGAGCAGACTTGGGTGGGAGACGGCAGAGCTGTTGATAAGTGCTCTGCCCTGCATCCCTTCATCTCTAGAAAAGATACAAAGCAGAGAAACCCAGAGCCACTGTGCTGATGGGCCTAGGAAGTGAGAGAACAAAATGACAAATTAAAAACAAAACAAAACAAAAAGCAACTACATAAACCTGGAGAGAAGTCAAGAAAAAAGCAGGTGCACGTAGCAAGAAAGAAACACAAATCATATTTTCTGAGTGAAAAAAAGGGAAATAAAGATGAAATTAGATATCTATCACTTTCCCCCTTAATAAAGAAAAATAAAACATCTGATCCTTTTTCTTCCAAAATTTTATTTAAATTCTGTTCATACAGTGTAATAATGGCTTCAGAAGTAGAACTTAGTGATTCATCACTTACATATAACACCCAGTGCTCATCACGAGTGCTCTCCTTACTGCCCATCACCCATCTAGCCCATCCCCCACCCATCTCCCTTCATCAACCCTCAGTTTGTTCTCTATCATTAAGAGACACTTGGGGTTTGCGTCCCTCTCTTTCTCTATTTTTTCCCCTTCCTCTATGTTCATCTGTTTTGTTTCCTAAATTCCACATGAGTGAAATCACATATCTGTCTTTCTCTGACTTATTTTGCTCAGCATAATACTCTCTAGCTCCCTCCACGTTGCTGCAAACAGCAAGATTTAATTGTTTTTCATGGCTGAGTAATATTCCATTGTATACGTGTACCACATCTTCTTTATCCATTCATCGGTTGGTAGATATTTGGGCTCTTTCCATAGTTTGGCTATTGTTGATAATGCTGTTATAAACATAGGGGTGCATGTATCCCTTCAAATCTGTATTTTTGTATCCTCTGGGTAAACACCTAGTAGTGCTGGATCCAGGGTAGCTCCATTTTTAACTGTTTGAGGAACCTCCACACTGTTCTCCAGAGGAGCTGCACCAGTTTGCATCCCCAGCAACAGTGCATGAGGTTTCCCTTTCTCTAAATTGGTGCCAACACTTGCTGTTTGTTGCATTGTTAATTTCAGCCATTCTGACAGTAGTGAGGTGGCATCTCCTTGTGGTTTTGATTTGTATTTCCCTGATGATGAGTGATGTTGAGCATCTTTTCACATCTATTAGCCATCTGAAAGTCTTCTTTGGAAAAGTGTCTATTCCTGTCCTCTGCCCATTTCTTCACTAGATTATTTGATTTCTGGGTGTGGAGTTTTAGATTTTTCTGTATTTTGGATACTAACCCTTTAGGAGATAAGTCATTTGCAAATATCTTCTCCCATTCCAGTGGTTGCCTTTTAGTTTTGTTGATTGTTCCCTTCAGCTGTCAGAAGCTTTTTATCTTGATAAGGTCCCAATAGTTCATCTTTGTTTTTGTTTCCTTGCCTCTGACGATGTGTCTAGTAAGAATTTTCTCTGGACACTGTCAAAGAGGTTACTGCCTGTGTTCTCTAGGGTTTTGATGGTTTCCTGTCTCACATTTAGGTCTTCCATCCATTTGAATTTATGTTTGTATACGATGTAACAAAGTGGTCCAGTTTCATTCTTCTGCATGTGGCTTTCCAGTGTTCCCAGCATCATTTATTGAAGAGAGTGTCTTTTTCCTGTTGGATACTCTTTCCTGCTTTGTTGAAGATGAGTTGACCATATAGTTGTGGGTCAAGATCTGATCCTTTTAATCCTTCTGGAAATTGGTATAGTTCCTTATACATAAGTATATTGTTAATTTTCTTGTTTATATGGATATAACCAGTATAGCACATATTGAACTGAACATATACCCCCCTTAACTAAAGGAAAGAAATGCACCCCAGTCCATAATACCTCTGTGAAAACCAGCATCTGGAAGCAGGGAGAAACTAATTAGAAGTCTTCTTTACTAAAATTGGTGCTGTGGGAATTCTAACTATGCCAGGTATTAATTTTCCTCAGTAGTTTTTAAGTACTCCTTGTTTCTACTTTGGTAGAAGTGTATTGTGTTGAGAGAGATTTAATTCAAAATTGTGTTCTTGTTTGCAAATCTTTAGGTATACAGACAACAATTTGAAGAGAAAGCCATCCTCATAACTGCTGTATGTATTACAGACCAGGTTGGAGATTCATTCCCCACGGCCTAAGGGGGACTGACCCCCACCCACACGTTCTCAGGAACATTGATACCAGAATCTCTCACTCCAGAGGCTGGGAAAAAACCACACACTCTTCCTCTGCTCACATCCCTGTGCACACACTGGCCCCAGATTTGTTCAGACAATATACTCATGTCTGCTGCAGACATCAGGGGAGGCAACCAGCTGGGCAAATAGGCTTCAGGCAAATATTTTTCTCATGAGTAATAATACATGCAGCACAAAATTCAGGGCCAGCTGGTCTCCCTGTTCTTAACCTCCTGACGTAGATCATTCATACAGAGTTGTCGGTCAGATTTTCCCAGAGATGTGACAGGAAGAGAACAGGGTAAAGTCTTTCAGACTTGTCCTTATATTCTTTTCTCTTTTCAGAGCTAGGAGGGGGAAGGAAGTAAGAAGGGCAGGCAGGCAAAACTATTGAGTGCTGTCCCTGTGTCTGTGTATTTTGGATAAGGAGAGCATAACCCATAGGAATACAGGGTGCTTGTAAGGGGAACCACCAGTTCTATAAACGTGCCACCTAAGAAACTATTTTGGCCGCATGGCTTACCAGGGGGTATATTCATTCAAAACCAAAACAGGCATAGCTAATCCACTCTCCCAGCAACCACACAGCTGCAGTGACTACGGGGCCATTATTCCCTCCAGCCAGGCATAAAAATACAGGCTGAGTATACAAGGAGGTTTGTTTAATGGTTACAATTGGAGCCCGTGTAACCAAGACTCACAAGGAATCAAAGGAGGGAATTCCTTATATTACTTAGAGACAGTGCCTTCTGGGAGCAAAATCTCCCAACATATTACCAATATACGCAGAGGTTTTATTCCTTTGTCTTTGGCGAATCCACTATCGAGTTCATTTCCAGGGTTAAGCAGATCTGATAAACACTCCTTTAATACCGATGACTTTCAATGAAGGACTTGAAACTAAACTTTACCCAAGTACATCAACATACATGATAAGCACATTTATTTCCTTCTAAAGCACATCATTTGACAAGAATATATTTTAGTAGAGAAAAGCTTTCCAGGTCTCTTTCGTAGATATTGCACCCTTGTGGACAATGACTGGCAGTTGCAGGGGTTGCCAGTAACCTCCCAGCTCAGCGTCTGTCGTGGACAGAAGCTCACATCCTGATAAAAGGTTGTAGTATATCAAAATGTTACAAAAGGAATGAAAGAAACCTTTTGAGTAGAATGATGAGGTACATAAGTGATCTGTAGTCATGAGTAACTATAAAAAGCCAGCTGCTTATTTGATCTGAGAAAGGAATAAAAGTACCTTCATTATCAGATAGAGTCAGTTCAAATAAGAGAATTTATTTCTATTTCATGTTGTTACATTGAACAACTTTTGAAACATATTCCCTGAATTATAACAGAGAATATTTATGTATTTCATAACCAGTGGAGTCTAACTAGTGCCTTCCTCTGTAGAAATGGCATTAAATGAAGTGTGCCTTGTGTGTGTTGTACAGGAAAGTCCTTTACTTTTCTGAAATTAGAAACTATACCGCAGAAGCCTTATACTAGTTTTGATACCTCATCAGGTGTGCTATGGAATCTAAATGCAATGATTAGAATTATTATTTTATGGAAAATGTTATTTTGTTTTCTAACATACGTAGAATTATTTATCTTCTATCATTGAATTAAAAAAATTATTTTTTTTAAGTTTTATTTATTTATTTTGAGAGAGAGACAGAGAAAGTGAGTCGGGGAGGGGCAGAGAGAAAGGGAGAGAGAGAGAATCCCAAGCAGGCTCTGCACTGTTAGCATGGAGCCCGATGCGGGGCTGGAACTCACACACCGTGAGATCATGACCTGAGCCGAAACTAAGAGTCAGACTCAACCGACTGAGCCACCCAGGCACCCCATGAATTCAAAAATTTTTAATGATGTCTGATAATACCATTGTTTAGATGAGTGATAAAACTAATTAGCATTCTTTTTTTTAATATATGAAATTTATTGTCAAATTGGTTTCCATACAACACCCAGTGCTCATCCCAAAAGGTGCCCTCCTCAACACCCATCGCCCACCCTCCCCTCCCTCCCACAGCATTCTTTTTTTAATGTTTATTTATCTAGAGAGAAAGAGAACATGTGTGCACGTGCAAGAGCAGGGGAGGGGTAGAGAGAGAGGGAGAATCCCAAGCAGGCTCCTCGCTGTTAGTGCAGAGCCTGATGCAGAGCTTGATCTCACCAATTGTGAGATCACGACCTGAGATAAAATCAAGAGTCCGAGGCTTAACTGGTTGAGCCACCCACACGCCCCTTACTATTCTTTTTCCAATGAAAACAACTGAAATCCAGGGAAGGAAGAGAGCACTAAAATATTTTGCTGACTTTAGTGATAATGTAAAATAGGAATTGTACTGTTTTTAAAGTACTTTTTAAACACTTCCAATGAAACTATTATATAGATTTTAAACTTTGTTCTATTTTTTTTTAATTATGGATAAATTGCCTTGGTAAAAATTAACAGACATTAACCTCAGTCTGAACCTCATTTTAGGAGCTGTCTTCAGATCCAGACAAAGACAGGGTTGCTCACACCAGGAGGAAAGCCCTCCCTTCTGACTGTCACCCGCAGACTCTCCTTCCACCTTACCTGAGACACGGGTCTGAGAGCAGGGCGATGGGTCCATGGAACCCAGACCTTCAGTGGGCAAATGCACAGGGGACATGTGTGAACATGCAACCACGTGACCATGTCACTTCCAGCCAGATTCTGTAGGTTTTACGTAAATCCTTCATCACACAATTAAGAGGCCTCCACAAAGGTGTGATGTCCTATAAAAGTGGGATTACAGGGGCACCTGGGTGGCTCAGTCAGTTAAGTGTCAGACTCTTGGTTTCAGCTCGGGTCATGACCTCTCGGTTGAGTTCGTGAAATTAAACCCCAAATCAGGCTATGCACTGACAGCTTGGAGCCTGCTTGGGATTCTGTCTCTCTCTCTCTCTTTCTCTCTGCCCCGCCCTACTCATGCTCACTCACTCTCTCTTTCAAAATAAATAAACATTTTTTTAAGTGGGATTATATATGTGAGCTGTCTCAGTTAAAGTGAGGAAACGTGAATAAGTGACAATTTAAAGACAACTTTTTCTCCTCTCCCTCATATTACACAAAGGGCACAAATGTGGAGTTCTGTTAATTTTCTTACTTAGGTTCTAATAGGCATTTCGTGTACTTCCTAAAATTGAGGTCAAGGAAACCAAGTGAATAGGGCACTCTGAGCAAGCCTCTCTAGAAGTGGTGTCCAGATGGACTCTGGTCGCCATTGTGTCCTGGGCCCAGTGTGGACACGTGTGCACATCTCCTCTGACCCAGTAAATCTCCTTGGACATTCACTTCGCCCCTTCACTCCCCAGCCCACCCTACTCAGCCAAACCCATCACAGAACACCATCTCCCTGGCATCCCAGAGTTACTACTAAACAAGAACGGCTAGCAGAGAATGAAATTAAACACACACACACACACACACACACACACACACACACACACAGATTGTTTATTAAATTCCAGTCCTGGTTTTACAAAATTATAAATTAAATATATTTCACAAGTGCTTTTATTCATGAAGCACACCTGCTTAACATAGTTATATTAACTAAAGTCTTATTTAGTGTCTACCCAAAATTACTTTTCCAGCTCTGGCCATTAACAAAAACAATAATTTCTAGTTGTTCCCTTGGGCTTTCAATAACCTAACTATCCAGTGTTGTTAGCATTGCCATCCTAGAGGCCATGAATACACACCATTCAAAAATAATGCCAGCAAATAGAAAAAATATAAACGTAAGTGGGTTTGTTAATTTAAGAATCTACTTCAACCATTGGTAAAATAATAAATTAAAATGAATAAGTTCAAAACACATTGCGTGGTTTTCCCCTATCTGTGGCAATGTTTGCAGACAAGGAAATCCCATGATGTCAGCCACTGAAAGGTGACATATTTTGATTTGGAATGTCACTGTAAAGAGGCAAAAGGGTACTTCCACACGAAAGGAAACACTAAAAGTTGGAGATGAATTCC